>NC_057712.1:53495023-53514723 GCF_004010195.1 Chiloscyllium plagiosum
TAACTTATCTCTCCACGCTTCAGGCTCTCTGCCTTTATTCCTGATGAAGGGCTTTTGCCCGAAACGTCGATTTTACTGCTCCTCGGATGCTGCCTGAACTGCTGTGCTCTTCCAGCACCACTAATCCAGAAGACACTGGTAAGGCTGCACTTGGAGTATTGCGTGCATTACATGAGAGGAAGGGTGCGGAAGCTTTGGAAAGGGTTCAGAAGAAATTTATTAGGATGTTGCCTGGTAAGGCTGAAGGAACTGAGGCTGTTTTCATTGGAGAGAAGAAGGTTGAAAGCTGACTTAATCAAAACATATAAGATAATCAGAGGCTTAGATAGGGTGGACAGCGAGAGCCTTTTTCCTCGGATGGTGAAGGCTAACACGGGGGGGCATAGCTATAAATCAAGGGATGATAGATTTCGGACAGATATCGGGGGTAGTTCCTTTACGTAGAGAGTAATAGGGGCAGGGAATGGCCTGCCTGTAACAGGAGTAGACTTGCTGACGTTAAGGGCATTTAAATGGGCATTGGACATATATATGGATAATAATGGAACGGGCGTAGGTTAGATGGGCATCAGATTAATTTCACAGGTCAGCGCAACATTGAGGGCTGAAGGACCTGCAATGCCCTGTAACATTCTCAGTTTTATGTCTCTTTTATATCTTTCCCCTCTTGCCCTAAACCTATGCCCTCTAGTTCTGGACTCCCCCACCCCAGGGCAAAGACTTTGTATACTTACCCTATCCATGCCCCTCATGATTTTGTAAACCTCTACAAGGTCACCCCTCAGCCTCCAATTCTCCAGGGAAAACAACCCCAGCCTATTCAATCTCTCCCTATAGCTCAAATCCTCCAACCCTAGCAACATTCTTGTAAATCCTTTCTGAACCCTTTCAAATTTCACAATATCCTTTCAACAGGAAGGAGACCGGAATTGCACGCAATATTCCAAAAGTGACCGAACCAATGTCCTGTACAGATGCAATATGACCTACCAAATCCTATACTATACTCTGACCAATAAAGGAAAGCATACCAAATTCCTTCTTCACTATCCTATCTATGTGTGACTCTACTTTCAGGAGCTGTGAACCTGCACGCCAAGGTCTCTTTGTTCAGCAGCACTCCCAAGACCTTACTATTAAGTGTATAAGTCCTAGGTTAAGATTTATTTCCTAAAATGCAGCACCTCACATTTATCTAAATTAAACTCAATCTGCCACTTCTCAGCCCTTTGACCCATTTGATCAAGATCCCTTGTAATCTGAGGTAGCCTTCTTTGCTGTTATTACACCTCACTTGTGACTATTTATGATACAAATATCACAGCAAGGGGCCCAGCAATCACTTCCCAAGCTTCCCACAGAGTTTGGTGCACCAGATCAGGTCCTGGGGATTTATCCACTTTTATGCTGGATATCCGTATGCATATCCAGCACTTGCACCTCTGTAAAATGATGTCATTAATTTCAAAGGTCAGCGCAACATTGAGGGCTGAAGGACCTGCAATGCGCTGTAACATTCTCAGTTTTATGGCTCTTTTATATCTTTCCCCTCTTGCCATCATCGATTTCCCTACATTCTATATCTTCCATGTCCTTTTCCACAGTAAACACATGCAAAATATTCATTTAGTATCTCCCCCATCTCCTGCGGCTCCAGACAAAGGCCACCTTGCTGATCTTTGAGGGGCTATATTCTCTCCCTAGCTACCCTTTTGTCCTTAATGTATTTGTAAAAATCCTTTGGATTCTCCTTAACCCGATTTGCCAAAACTATCTCATGTCCCCTTTTGCCCTTCTGACTTCCCTCTTAAGCATACCCTTTCTGCCTTTATACACTAAGGATTTACTTGATCTATCCTGTCTATACCTGGTAAATGCTTCAAAGAACAAAAGAACAAAGAAAATTTACAGCCTAGGAACACGCCCTTTGGCCCTCCAAGCCTGAGCCGATCTTAATCCACTGTCTAAACCTATCGCCCAATTCCTAAAGATCTGTATCCCTCTGCTCCCCACCTACTCAGGCATCATTCTAGACACACCTTAATTGAATCTACCATGCCTGCCTCTACTACCTCTGCTGGCAAAGTGTTCCAGGCACCTACCACCTTCTGTGGAAAGTACTTTTTGCGTGTATCCCCCTTAAACCTTTCACCTCTTACTTTGAACGGGTGACTTTTCATTATTGAATCCCTCACCCTGGGAAAAAGCTTATCTCTATCTACCCTGTTTATACCCTTCATGATTTTGTAGACCTCAATCAGGTCCCCCCTCAATCTCCTTTTTCCCTAAGGAAAACAATCCTAACCCACTCAAACTCACTTCCTAGCTAACATCTTCCATACCAGGCAACATCCTCGTGAACCTTCTCTGCAACCTCTCCAAAGCGTCCATATCCTTTTGGTAATGTGGCAACCAGAACTGTACACAGTATTTTAAATGCAGCCAAACCAAAGTCGTATACAATTTTAACATGATCTGCCAGCTCTTATACTCAATATCTTGTCCAATAAAGGAAATCATGCCAATACCTTCTTGAACACTCTAACCACCTGTGCAGCCACCATCAGGGTACAATGAATCTGAATTCCCAGATCTCTCTGCTCATCAACCTTTCCCAAGGCTCTTCCATTTACAGTATCATTTGCTGTGGAATTAGACTTCCCAAAACATATCCTGTCTATACCTGGTAAATGCTTCAAAGAACAAAAGAACAAAGAAAATTTACAGCCTAGAAACACGCCCTTTGGCCCTCCAAGCCTGAGCCGATTCTCCCCGTGTCTACGTGGGTTTCCTCCGGGTGCTCCGGTTTCCTCCCACAGTCCAAAGATGTGCAGGTCAGGTGAATTGTCCATGCTAAATTGCCCGTAGTGTTAGGTAAGGGGTAAAATGTAGGGGAATGGATGGGTTGTGCTTCGGCGGGGTGGTGTGGACTTGTTGGGCCGAAGGGCCTGTTTCCACACTGTAAGTAATCTAATCTAATCTAATCTAATCTAATCATATCACCTCACATTTGCCTGGAATGAACTCCATCTGCCATTTCTCCACCCAACTCTCCAGTCTTTCTAAATTCTCCTATTCTTTCTGCTACCCCACCAATCTTCATGTCATCTGCAAACTTACTGATCAGACCAACAATGCCTCTTCCAGATCATTTATGTATATCACAAACTACAGTGGCCCCAGCACTGATCCCTGTGGAACACCATTGGTCATCTTTCTCCATTTCAAGTAACTCCCTTCAACTACTACTCTCTGTCTCCTGTTGCTCAACCAGTTCTTTATCCACCTAGCTAGAATACCCCGCACACCATATGACTTCACTTTTTATATTAGTTTACCATGCCTTACTAATGTCGATGTATATGACACCTACAGCCCTTCCTTCATCTGTCAATGTGGTCACTTCCACAAAGGACTCTATTAGGTTGGTAAGGCACAATCTCCCCCGCACAATACCATGTTGCCTATCACTGATAAGCTCGTTCTTTTCCAAATATAAAAAGATTTTATCACTCAGTACCTTCTCCAGCAACTTTCCTCAGGCTCACTGGTCTGTAATTACCTGGAATATCCCTACTACCCTTCTTGAACAGGGGAACAACATGAGCAATCCTCCAGTACTCTGCCACTTCACCTGTGCTAAAGGATGCTACAAAGATATCTATCAGGGCCCCGGTTATTTCCTCTATTGCTTCCCTCAGCAACCTGGGATGGACCCCATGCGGTCCTGGCGATTTGTCCACGTTAATATCCTTTAGCCTACCCAATACATCTTCCCTCCTTATGTCAATTTAATCCAGAGGAAACAAACTTCTATCTCTAATCTCAACATTCATCATGTCCCTCTCCTCAGTGAATACGGGTGCAAAGTAATCATTGAGAATCTTACCCATTTTGAGAGGTTCTACACACAATCTTCCTACCTTATCCTTTAGTGGACCAACCCTTTCTCTTGCTTCTTATATATGAATAAAAGGCCTTGAGATTCTCCTTAATTCTGTTCGCTAAAGTTATTTCATGACTCCTTTTCGTCTACTTGATTTCTCGTTTAAGATTGGTCCTACTTGCCCGATATTCCTCCAAGGCCCGTTCTGTTCTTGGCTGCCTGGACCTTATGTACGCTTCCCTTTTTCTCTTGGTTAGTTGCATGATTTCTCCTGTCATCCACGGTTTACAAATCTTACCTTTCCTATCCCTTGTTTTCAAAAGGACAATAGCAGGATTGGCATATCTTCTTTGAAAGCCTCTTTGAAAGCCTCCCACATCTCAAATGTGGACTTCCCTTCAAATGGCTGCTCCCAATCCACATTTCCCAGCTCCTGCCAAATTTTGATACAATTGGCCTTGGTCTGGTTTAGTAGTCTTCCCTTAGGACCACTCTCATCTTTGTCTATGAGTTTTTAAAAAACTTACAGAACTGTGGTCATTATTCCCAAAGAAATCCCACACTGCAAATTCTATCACCTGGCCTGGCTCATTCCCAAACATCAGGTCCAATATGGCTCCTCCACTCATTGACATACTGCTCTAGAAAACTTTCTGGGATGCTCCTGACAAATTCTGTCCCATCCAGACCTCTGCCACTAAGTATATCCCAGTCAATATTGGGAAAATTAAACTCTCCCATCACCACCACTCTGTTGCCTCCACATCTTTCCATAATCTGTTTACCTATTTGTTCTTCCAACTCATGCTCACTGTTGGGAGGCCTGTAGTACAGCCCCAACAATGTAATTGCACCCTTTTTATTTTTCAGCTCTACCCATAATGCCTCACTGCTCAAGCCCTCCAAAGTGTCCTCCTTTAGCACAGCCGTGATATCATTCCTGACCAGCAATGCAACTCCTTCCCCCCTTTTACTACCCTCCCTGTCCTATCTAAAACATCTATATCCTGGAACATTTAGTTACCAATCATGTCCCTCCTTCAGCCAAGTTTCTGTGATCGCAATAACGTCATACTCCCAGGCACTAATCCAAGCCCTAAGTTCATCTGCCTTATCCCCTATACTCCTTGCATTAAAGTACATGCACTTCAGGCCGCCAGTTCTTATGCATTCACCTGCTCTTTGCCTACTCTTCTCCTTGGTAATGCTAACTTCATGATCTTTACAGTCTCTAGTTTCCAGCTCACTGTCTATTCATCTTCTCTTCTGGTTCCCAGCCCCTGCCACATTAGTTTAAAACCTCCCCAACAGCAGTAGCAAAAACTCTCCTGATGACATTAGTTCCAGTCTGGCTCAGGTGTAGACCATTCAATTTGTAATACTCCCACCTTCCCCAAAACCAGTCCCAATGTCTGACAAATCTGAACCCCTTCCTCCTACACCATCCCTCAAGCCATGTGTTCATCCTGCCCGTTCTTTCATTTCTACCTTCTTTTTCTTAACCAAACCCTCAATTTCTCGAGTCTCTGGACTCTCATTATCTCATTTCTGAAGGCTTCCCATTTTCCGCTGTCCATTTGCCTGTGAACATCTGCGCCCAATCAGCTTTTGAAAACAGTCAAAATTAGCCTTCATCCAATTTAGAACTTCAACTTTTAGATCTGGTCTATCCTTTTCCATCACTATTTTAAAACTAATAAAATTATGGTCACTGGCCCCAAAGTGCTTCTTCACTGACACCTCAGTCACCTGCCCTGCCTTATTTCTCAAGAGTAGGTCAAGATTTGTACCTCCTCTATCAGGTACATCCACATACTGAATCAGAAATTTTTCTTGTACACATTTAACAAATTTCTCTCCATCTAAACCCTTAACACTATGGCAGTCCCAGTCTATGTTTGGAAAGATAATATCCCCGACCATAACAACCCTATTATTCTTACAGACATCTGAGATCTCCTTACAAATTTGTTTCTCAATTTCCTGCTGACTATTAGGGGGTCTATAATACAATCTCAATAAGGTGATCATCCCTTTCGTATTTCTCAGTTCCACCCAAATAACTTCCCTGGATGTATTTCCAGGAATATCCTCCCTAAGTACAGCTGTAATGCTATCCCTTATTAAAAACACCACTCCACCTCTTCTCTTGCCTCCCTTTCTGTCCTTCCTGTAGCATTAGTATTCTGGAACATTAAGCTGCTAGTCCTGCCCTTCCCTGAGCCACATTTCGGTAATTGCTATGATATCCCAGTCCCATCTTCCTAACCATGCCCTGAGTTCATCTGCCTTCCCTGTTAGGCCTCTTGCGTTGAAATAAATGCAGTTTATCAGTCCTACCTTGTTCTCTGCTTTGTCCCTGCCTGCCCTGTCTGTTTGAGCTGCTTCTTTTCTCAACTGTACCAGTCTCAGATTGATCTCTTTCCTCAGTATTAGATTAGATTAGATTACTTACAGTGTGGAAACAGGCCCTTCGGCGGGTCGGTGTGGACTTGTTGGGCCGAAGGGCCTGTTTCCACACTGTAAGTAATCTAATCTAATTTAAAAAATGACACAGCAGTGAACCTGCACAGTTTTGCTGTTGAATTCCTGTATCACTGGACATTAGAATGCATCGAGGAAAATTAACAGACAGTGAAATTCATAATTGTATTTGGAGAAACCTGTTTGGGAGAGATCACAGCAAAGAAACAGATAAGTAAACAGTTTTAAGTATAGCCTTGCTGTAAATCTACAATAGTGAGGAGAGTGGGTTCTTTCTTTATTATATGTTTTATTTGAGATATGTCTCTTGATTAAACTTAAAAATAGAAGCCATAAGTATTAAGTTAGCCTGGAGTAGTGTTTTGTAGAGGAATAAAGTGGTGCTATTTTTTGGGTCTTGGATTGGAAGAAGCAAAAATGGCCCTTGGTAGAGTGGCTGTGGGTGTTTAGGGAGAGTTTACGTGTTACTGAGGATTATATTTGCAATAAATGCCATTCGTTGCGAATCCTATCAGATCGAATGGATCGGTTGGAGTGACAATTAGTGGCAATGAGGAATTTACAAGAGCAAAGGGCAGTTATAGGAAGGGAGAAAAGTCACAGATAAAGTCACATAGATAGGTTAACTCCAGGAAAGGTAAGAGAGGTAGGCAGGTAGTGGAGTCTTCTGTGCTATTCTCATTTCAAACAAATATGCTGTTCTGGAAAACATAGGGAGTAATGGATTCTCAGGGGAATGTTGCAAGAACAGTCAAGTTTCTGGTATTGAGACTAGCTCTAATGCAATGAGGATTATGTCAGGTTCCAAGAGATCAGTTGTGTTAGTGGACATTCTAGTGTGAGGCACAGGCAGACCTTTCTGTGGCTAGCAGAGAAAAATCAGAATGGTGTGTTGCGTTCCTGGTGCCAGGATCAAGAATATCTCAGAGAGGGTTCTCAAAGGAGGGAGGACCAGCGGGAGGTCTTTGTACACATTGAAACCAACGACTTAGCAATGGAAAAGGATAATATTCTGAAGGGAGAATATAGAGAAGTAGGCAGGAATTTGAAAAGGAGATCCTCGAGAATAGTAATATCTGGATTACTCCTGGTGCTACGAGCTAGTGAGGGCAGGAACAGGAGGATGGAGCATGGCATGAAGGAGTTGGTGTATGGGAGAGGATTTACATTTTTGGATCATTGGAATTTCTTCTGGGGTAGAAGTCACCTGTACAAGAAGGACGGATTGCACCTGAATTGGAAGGGAACTAATGTACTGGCAGGGAGATTTGCGAGAGCTGCTCAGGAGGATTTAAACTAGTAAGGTGGGGCAGCGGCGATGTTGGGGGGGCAGGGGGAAGCCAAGGAGATACTGAGGAAAGAGATCAATCTGAGACTGGTACAGTTGAGAAAAGAAGCAGCTCAAACAGACAGGGCAGGCAGGGACAAAGCAGAGAACAAGGTAGGACTGATAAACTGCATTTATTTCAACGCAAGAGGCCTAACAGGGAAGGCAGATGAACTCAGGGCATGGTTAGGAAGATGGGACTGGGATATCATAGCAATTACCGAAATGTGGCTATGCAACCCACCCATACCCCTACACCTAACACTACAAGCAATTTAGCATGGCTAATTCACCTGACCTGCACATCTTTGGACAGTGGGAGGAAACCGGAGCACCCGGAGGAAACCCACGTAGACACGGGGAGAATGTGCAAACTCCACACAGTCAGTCGCCTGAGGTGGGAATTGAACCCAAGTCTCTGGCGCTGTGAGGCAGCAGTGCTAACCACTGTGCCACCGTGCCGCCCAAAAAAATTTTCACTTTTTTTTTCTAAAGTTCCAAAACAATGCAACAGCATATAAAACAGTAACGACTGCTCCTGGAATTCGAGAAAATCACCTCCAACACCTAACATACATCAAAAAAGGAGCAGCCTGTTACAACCAGAAATTTTTCTCGTCTTCCATCTTGGCATGTATATCTTATCCCTAAGAATCTTCTCAACTAATTTAGCTATCACAGATGTTAGGCTTCCTGGTCTATAGTTCCCAGGCTTTTCTTTGCAACCCTTCTTAAAAAAAGGACACAACATTTGCTACCCTCCAGTCTTTCAGGACCTCACCCATGGCTCAGGGTGATGCAAAAATATCAGTCAGGGCCCCTGCAATTTCTTCTCTAGCCTCTTGCAGGGTTATTGGATATATCTAGTCAGGACCAATAGATTTATCCATCTTCTTACATTCTAATATGTCGAACACCATATCTACGGTGATATGATACCAAGATATCACCACTAACTTCCCCAAGTTCTCAAGTCTTCAAGTTCTATATTTGGTCACCATTTCCTCTTTTGCCACTTACATTAAATATGTACCCTCTTGTTCTATCAATGGGAACAACTTATACCTTGTTAGATAGCTAACAAACAATTATTCTATCTAAATGAAGAAAATACCCAATGCATATTTTCCTCCTGTTTCTTTTTATATCATTGCTTGTGTTATTGTTTCGCTGTACCACTGGGAGTAACGTCAATAGTGAGGAATGTCTCCACTGCCTTTCATTCAGTTACTTCTGTTACAGATGGATTTGCGTCATTATATTCCAAATGTTCACCCCTCTTATCTGGCTCCCAGCCCTGTCGAGTTTTCACTATCCCCCCAGACCTCCCTCTCACTGAGGACAAACGATCAGGCCTTACCTTTATCCCCCTCCCTCCACACATCAACGAATTCAATACTCATTGTGACATTGAGCAATTCTTCCACTGCCTCTACCTCCGAGCTTACTTTTTTCATCAAGACACCCGCCCACCCTCCGAACACCCCTTCGCCTGCCTCCAACACACCCCATCCACCTGGACACCCTGTTCTGGTCTATTACCTGCCTTCCATCTCTTTATTTCTAACTGCCTCTGAGAAGTTAACGGCCTCAACCTGTTCATCCCCCTCTCCCACTCCAACCTCTCACCGTCACAACGTGCAGCCCTCCACTCCCTCTGCTCCAACCCCAACCTCACCATCAAACTAGCGGACAAAGGGGGTGCAGTGTAGTTTGGTGCACTGACCTCTACACCCACCAAAGCCAGGCGCCAACTCAAAGACACCTCCTCCTACTGCCCCCCTCGACCATGACCTCACCCTCCCATCACCAAACCATAATCTCCCAGACCATACACAACCTCATCACCTCAGGGGATCTCCCACCCACAGCTTCCAATGTCATAGTTTGGAAACCCTGCACCACCTGATTCTACCTTCTACCCAATATCCACAAGCCTGACTACCCCGGCCGACTCATCATCTCAGCCTGCTCTTGCTCCACTGAATTCATCTTCACCTACCTCGATACTGTCCTATCCTCCTGGTTCAGGAACTCCCCACGTATGTTAGGGATACCACCCATGCCCTCCATCTCCTCCAAGACTTTTGTTTCCCTGGCCCCCAACACCTCATCTTCATCATGGACATCCAGTCCCTCCACACCTCCATCTGCTATGACCAGGACCTCCAAGCCCTCTGTTTCTTCCTCTCCCGATGTCCCCACCAGTACCCTTCCACTGACACTCTTATTTGTTTGGCTTAACTGGTCCTCACACTCAACAATTTCTCCTTCGAATTCTCTCACTTCCCCCAGATGAAAGGGGTAGCCATGGGCAGTTATGCCTGTCTCTTTGTTGGCTGTGTAGAACAGTCCATCTTCTGGAGTTACACCGGCACCTTTTCCTCTGCTACATTGATGATTGCATTGGCATTACCTCATGCTCCCACGATGAGGTCAAACTGTTCATCAACTTCACCAACACATTCCACCCTGACCTTAAATTCACCTGGACCTCTCCAACTCCATCAACGATGACAGACTCAACACTGACATTTTTCACAAACCCACCGACTCCAACAGCTACCTAGATTACACCTCCTCCCACTGTACCTCCTGCAAACATGCTACCCCGTATTCCCAGTTCCTCTGCCTCTGCTGCTCTTGTTCCCAGGAGGACCAGTTCCACCACAGAACACACCAGATTGCCTCCTTCTTTAAAGACCACAACTTCCCCTCCCATGTGGTTGAAGATGCATCTCATCCATGTCCCGCACCTCAGCCCTCGAACTCCACCCCTGCAACCGCAACAAGGACAGAAGCCCCCGGTCCTCACCTTCCACCCCACCGACCTCCGCATAAATCACATCATCCGCTGACATTTCCGCCACCTCCAAATGGACCTCACCACCAGGGATATATTTCCCTCCCCACCCCCATCTGCTTTGCACAAAGCCCACTCCCTCCACGCTACCTTTTGAAAGTCCAAGGAAACCACATCTACTGGCTCTCCCTTACTAACTCCATTCGATAATCTGTCAAGCATGACTTCCCTTTCGTAAATCCATGCTGACATGCTGCCTAATTCTCACTGTTCTCCAAGTGCTCTACTATTAAATATTTTAGAATTAGACTGTACTACCATTGTTAGGCTAACTGTTCTATAATTCACTGTTTTCTCCTACCTTTTTTTTGTATGCTGGTGTTACTTAGTTACCTTCCAATCCACAGGAACAGTTTCACAGTCCACAGAATCTTGAAAGATAACCAGTATTTCTAGAGCCATTTCTCTAAGTATTCTGGGACATAGATTATCAGATCCTGGAGAGTTATTGGCCTTTCATTCCATCAATTTCCTCAACACTATTTTCCTGCTAACACAGATTTTCTTCAGCTCCTCTCCCTCACTAGACCCCGTGTTCCCCAAAGCTTTAGGGATGTTACTTGTGTCATTCTTTGTGAAGACAAAACCAAAATATTTATTTAATTGGTATGCCATCTCTTTGTTCCTCATTATAACTTCCCTTGTTTCAGTGCAAGGGATCTACATTTGTCTTTAATGATCTTTTTTTCTTCATATGTTTATACAAGTTTTTAACTGCCAGTTTGTAGGTTTCCGGCAAGCTTACTCTCCTGTGCTGAAATCTAAACTGCTCCCATTTTCAGCTATTTTTGGCCAATTTGTACCTTCCTTCCTTCGATGTGATACTATCCATCCAATTGTATCCTTACCCACGTATTGCAAATGTTCATTTTCTGGCAGGGTTGACTAGATTAAAGTTAGAAATTGTTACAGTAAATTATTTATTCTCCATTCAAGCAGTGAAATAGAAATCCCAGGTGCTGCAGCTGCAGCTGTAAGAGACAACTGAACAAAAATAGAACCTTCCTGTCTGGATGAATAGCTACTCAGATGAATTGACTCATACAGTTAATAGAGAGCACCTGATAGGAACAAAAATACTGTAACAACTTCACTCGAGGGTGTCCTTTAGAAAAGCAGTGATTAAACTACCAAAACAACGTGAGTGATTATTGGACATAAGTGGTATCACATTAGGCAATGCCTTTAAATTGAGACAAACTTTTGTCTTTGCTAAAATTTGATTACAATTAAGTTCTACAAAGTTTGTGATCAACATAAATGCTCACCATACATACTAACATTAAAACAAGAGGTGGACATATTTGAGAGATATATACTTGGGTAGAGGTTAGACAATTGTGTTTTAAAAAATTGAAATAAAGACTTGCATTTACACCAATATCATCTACTATTAAGGATGTTGCATATTACTTTATAACAAATTCATTACTTTTAAAGTGTAGTCACTGTTTTCATGCAGCAACCAATTTGCACTTAGCAAGATCCTACAAGCAACTATGACCCTAACAATTAAATAAAAGGCATTTGGATGGGTATATGAATAGGAAGGATTTGGAGGGATAGGGGCCGGGTGCTGGCAGGTGGTACTAGATTGGGTTGGGATATCTGGTCGGCATGGATGGTTGGACCGAAGGGTCTGTTTCCATGCTGTACATCTCTATGACTCTATGACCAGTTACTCACATTGATGAAACTTAGTTGAGACATAAATGTTGACCAGAACATAAAAGGAGTCAAAAAGAGTGGCTCTGGAAAAGCACAGCAGGTCAGGCAGTATCCGAAAAGTAGGAGTAGTAGGAGAGTCGACGTTTCAGGCATGTGGAGGGGGAAGGGGGATGAGAAATAAATAGTGTGGTGGGGGTGGGATGAGGGGGAAGGTAGGTGAGAATACCAGTTGGTGGTAATTGTGACAGGTCGGTGGGGAGGGTGGAATAAATAGGTGGGAAGGATGATTTGGTGGAAGGATGACTTGCATGTCCTTGGTGAAGTGGGAGGGGGAGTTCAAGTGGTCGGCCACAGGGTGGTAGGGCTGTTTGGTGCACATGTCCCAGAGATGTTCCCTAAAATGTTCTGTGAGCTGACATCGTGTCTCCCGATGTAGGGGAGACCACATTGAGAGCAATGGATGCAGTAAATGAGGTGGGTGGATGTGCAGGAAAATCTCTGCTAGATGTGAAAAGATTCTTTGGGGCCTTGGATGAAGGTGAAGGGAGAGGTGTAGGCGCAGGTTTTACACCTCATGCGGTAACAAGGAAAGGTGCTGGGAGTGGAGGGTGCGTTGGCAAGGGGTGTGGACCTAACAAGAGAGTCATGGAGGGAATCGTAAGGGATTGCATTTTTAAAGGAGCAGGGGTAGGAGGAGGTGTAGTCAAGGTAGCCACAGGAGTCTGTCGGTTTGAAGTAGATGTCCATGTTGAGTCGGTCGCCGACAACCTCTCCTTCGAATCCTCCCATGGGTACCAACTATGCCTGCCTCTTCATAAGGTACATGGAACAAGCCATCTTCCGTAGTTACACAGGCACTACCTCCCACTTTTTCCTCCGCTACATTGATGACTGTATGATGTGCTCCATGAGGAGGTTAAACGGTTTATCAACTTCACCAACACCTTCGTCTCCGACCTCAGATTCACATGGACCATCTCCAACACCTCCCTCCCCTTCATGGACCTCTCTGTCTCCATCTCTGGTGACCGATTCAACAAAGACATCTACAGAACAATCTTGATTATCCAAAAGAGGCGGATGAGGAGTATTTTGTTTGGATAACTGATTGATCGGATAACTGATCTGATCGTAAACAAAGGAAGCATTCTCAAGTGTAAATGGAATCCCGTGACACAATGCCTCATCAGAAGCACTGACATGTGTGTTACACCAGTCAACATGATCAAATCAAAACAAGGACATTGATGATGGCAGATAATTTTGAAAATGATTAAAATAGATTGAATTGTTCCATGAATCAAATGTAAGTATTTTAAAAAAAGGTCAAAGTAAATCGGAGCTACCCAGATAACTCTGAACATTTGCAAGTGCAGTCTCTTCCCTTTAATGCCAAGACATAGTTTAAGATACTACAACATGAGTATAAGGTTGTACATGTGCTACAGTAAACTTCCTGAAAGAGTTTTAATAACATTTTTTATCAGTACTGAGATGCTAAATTGAATTTGTACTGCATTGTTGGAAACCGGCTTCCCATTTTGAACACAAACAATTGTATCTACGCTGGGAATACTGGAAACGGATGTCACGGTCACACCATTATAACTTGCTTCGTTCTCGATGATGACCAGGTTTTGACAATAACAGTAAAGACATTTGCATTGTCAACACAGCCCCAATAACTGTCTACTGATTTAGTTTGGCATTTGTCAATCATCCATTGGGAAAGTGATTTCCTTTGTGATGGTTATTAGCATCTCCAGCACATTATCACAGAACATCGGGAATTTACTGAAAATTCTATGATCTTTTGCTGCGCCACATTTTTATAAGGAACACCGAGGTGCGAAATTGAATTTGTCCTGCATCGTTGGAAATAAGTTTTCCATTTTAAACACATACAGTTGTATCTATGCTGGGAATACTGGCCGATGATGACGGAAAATAGATATCCCCAGAAACAAAAATTGAAAATATTTCACCAGAAAAACTAATTCGGAATGTGAGGAGCGGCAATCCATTTGTAAAATCCTTTCCTGCTGGAGGGTATTTTCACTGTAGAGTTTGTCAGCAGTTTAAAAAAATATATGTTTGAAAAAAACAAATTTTTTTTTGATATTATAAATACAAAACAAAACAATTCAAAACAATACAAAGAAACCCACTATTTACATAAATAAAAAATAACAATCATGACAGAAATAATAATAATAATAATAATAATAATAATAATAATAATACAGCTCAATGAAACAAAGTAAAAGATCTTTGAGAGCATAAATTTGTACATATTCATGTGTTCATAGTTCCTCCATTCTGGATACCAGATTCACTAAACAGAATCATCATGGCTATATCAAGGCCCTTATTAGAATGGCAGACAAATCTGTACCCAAGTAATCCAAAAAGGGTCACTGTGTCTTCTAAAAGTTCTCAGTTTTATGGTGCACCATACTTATAAGAAAATCAAAAGAGATATGTTCCGTGACTAGCTTACGCCAGCCGACAGACATCCACCCTAACAGAATGTTCTTTTTTGCACAAAAAGTGAAGATGCTGAAAAACATTTTTTGTGTGCGTCTAATGGAAGTGGATTATCTAGGCCAAGTGGATTATCAAGGCCATCTCCACCTCTGGAGAAAGTGAGGGCTGCAGATGCTGGAGATCAGAGCTGAAAATGTGTTGCTGGAAAAGCGCAGCAGGTCAGGCAGCATCCAAGGAACAGGAGAATCGTGTTTCGGGCATAAGCCTGAAGAAGGGCTTATGCCCGAAACGTCGATTCTCCTGTTCCTAAGATGCTGCCTGACCTGCTGCGCTTTTCCAGCAACACATTTTCAGCTCTCATCTCCACCTCTATCCCCAAGACCCTCTCTATTTTGCCTACCACAGCACTCCAGTTTGCCTACAGCCAGTGGCAGGACCAAAGACAATGAATGAGCATACCCATACTCATTTTGCATTTAGGACACATTGGAGATACTCCCACTTTAAATTTTGAAAGGCACTTGAGAGCCATGTGGACCTGTGGAGAATTTTCTATTGCAAGGCATGGGTCCTGTTGCAAATTAAGATCCTCCTTTCACTTTCCCAGATATCCTCCCATACTTAAGAAGAATTCTCAATGTCCAGCTCTCTCTCCCAGACCTTAAGAGCCGTTCGGACTTGTCTGAGGGGCCCTTTCTCAATAGGTGATAGACATTGCTGACAGAAAGTGTGTTCTCAGCACTCAGCACCCTCTTCTCTGTGTCAGAACTATAAGGCGTCTCTTTTTGTATGAAATTTCTAATTTGAAGAAAAATGGAAGACATCCCTACTGGGTAACTCAGAGTCTGAGTCAACTGGTCAAAAGACATCAGTATATTCTCCTCGAATAAATCACCCAAGCAAGACACACCCCTAGCTGCCCATAGTTTAAATCCCGAGTGCATCATCTCCAGCTGAAAACCCAGCATACCAACTATGGGTGCAAAAAATGATATTTTGGCAATATTGCCCTCACTCTGATGCATTGCCCTCCATGTCTATCCAGTATTAATAACTATTGAACTATGGCAATATCCCTTAACTGTCCTTATTTTATCCAAGAACAGCAAACTAGTAAGGGGGCATCTTGCCTGAGATGCTTCAATGTCCAACCATAATGAAAAATCACACAACACTAGGTTATAGTCCAACAGGTTTAATTGGAAGCACACTAGCTTTCGGAGCGTCGCTCCTTCATCAGGTGGTAGTCACCTGATGAAGGAGCGACTCTCCGAAAGCTAGTGTGCTTCCAATTAAACCTGTTGGACTATAACCTGGTGTTGTGTGATTTTTGACTTTGCACACCCCAGTCCAACACCGGCATCTCCAAATCACAACCATAGTGAGTGAGAGACCCCCGGGCCTTGTCATTCACATAAGATAGCAATGAGCTTAATTGATAGTTTTTGATATCTGGGAGGTACACTCCTCCCAGTCTGTAGGGTAGCTACAGTTTAGTTAGTTTAATACGGGGTCAGTGCGATACCAGATAAAGGAACTGAACCAGTCGTTCAGTCTTCTAAATGTTTGCTTAGTAAAAAGCAGAGGAAGCATTCGCATAGGATGCAGCAGGTGGGGAGAATGTTCATTTTAACGAGGGCTATCCGACCTAGCCAAGAGATCGGAAGCGCCTCCTAGCTTTGAAAGTCTTGTTTGGTTCTGTCAAATAAATGGACAAAATTGGTTTTAAATAGCTAAACAAAGAGGGAGTAATAAATATACCTAAGTAGAGAAAGCCTTCCTGTGACCACTTAAAGGGAAATCGAAATTTGGCCTCAGGACCAGACATTTTCGGGAGACCACCCATGGGCATGGCTTCTGATTTTGCAAAGTTGAACTTGTAACCCGAGAATCCGCCAAACAAATTAATACATTGTATCATGAGGCACCAAAACTGTTAGGTTTGATATAAAGACAAAAACGTCATCTGCATACAATGCAATCTTATGTAACTTTGTCCCCACTTCTGGAGCAGTTATATTTAGATCCCACGTATTGCCTCCACCAGCAGTTCAATCATCTATGTAAAAAGCAACGGTGACAAGGGACAACCCTGTTGACTGCTCCTAAGAATATAGAAATTGCTTGACCGCACATCATTGGTGAGAACTACGGCAAGAGGGTCACTACACAAAACCTTTACCCAGTTGATAAATACCCAGGTCAAACCGCCCTAAAAAGATATGGCTACTTGACCTGTTCAAATGTTTTCTCCGCATCGAGAGAGAATACTAACCCCTGTACCAATTGTTGTTGAAATACTTGGATCATATTAAGTAACCTCTTGACATTATTCGACGATCTGCGAGCTTTTATAAAACCTGTCTGATCCTCCTTAATGATGGCAGGCAGCATAGTTTCTAATCTTAGTGCAAGAGTCTCAGATAGGAATTTGAAATTGACATTCAGGAGATGGGCCTATCGGAAGCACAATCCTTCAGGGCCTTCCTTTTTTTAAGGATAAGAGAGATGTTTGCCTCTTTTAAAGATGGCAGGAGAAGGCCATGACTATGTGAATTGTTAAAAATGCTAAGCATCGTTCCTGATAGTGTATTTATAAATTCCATATAAAGCTCACTGGGACGTCCATCAGGACTGAGCGCCTTTCCATTCTGAAGCTGCCTCACAGCCTCCTGTGCCTCTTGCACTTACAGTGGGGCATTAAGGAGAGACTTGTGTTTGGTGGTCACTCCCAGGAGATCCAAATTCTTTAAAAAAGACTCCATCCTAGCCCGCCCATCCTCACAACTTTCAGACTGGTATAGTTCAGAGTAAAATTTCCAAAATGCCCAGTTAATCCTTTGGAATCATGGGTTAAATTTCCAGTATTTTCCCTGATCGAGGTAATGGCTTGGGGAGTACTCCTTTTCCTGACAAGATATGCTATGTACTTGCCTGGCTTTTCCCCATGCTCAAACAACCTTTGCTTTGCAAATGTAAGCTCCCTCTTAGCTGTCTGTGTGAGCATGGAGTTCAGTGTGGACTGAAGCGCTGTGATCCTCTGCAGTTTAGCCAACAAAGGCCTATCAAAGTATGCCTTTTCAGCTGCCTTCAAATGTGTTTCAAGCAAGTGTTGCTGTTCACCCTTCTGCCGTTTCTTACTGGCAGAAGAGGAAATAACTAACCTCCTACCATAGGCTTTAGCAGTTTTCCAGAGAATAGATAGATTACATGGTCAGCCTGAATTAATATCTTAAGAAGCCCTGAATTCAGTAGAAAGAATTCAGTAAACTTGCTATCCTTAAGGATGAAGGGATCCAGTCACCAGTGCCTCGAACCAACCATAATAGGTTCCGTACCTTACTCTTGACCATGAGGTACACTGGAGCGTGATCAGAAATATGCTATTGTCAATTGTACATGACACTACTAAGCCCAAATGCGCTGCGGGAATCAAAAAGAGATCAATCCTGTGTATGGCATTTGTGCAGATTTGAGAAAAACATAAAATCCCTGCCAGTAGGGTGAAGGTGCCTCCAAACATCTACCAGTCCTAGTTCAATACACAATTCCCTTAATTGCTTAGATCATGAAGATACCGTGGGGGTTTTGAGCAATCTGTCTACTGTAGGATCTATTAGACAATTAAAATCCCCTCCTACGATAATATGCTGAGATGCAAGGTTAACCAGTTTAGAAAGTGAGCCTATCAAGAACTTAAGGCAGTGGGCCGGCAGACAATAAACCATTAAGATCCTGTATTCTTCCTCATTTATCAAAGCTTTAAGGATTACAAATCTCCTGTGTGTGTCTTTAATACACTCTAACAACTGAACTAGGAGATTCTTCCTAACAAGTGTGGCAACTCCTTACTCCTAGTATTGAAAGATGAGAAATAAACCCGGTCATACCCATTTTGTTGCAGTTTCATCTAGGTGTGTTTCTTACAATAAGGCAACATCCATCCTCTCCCTTTTAAGACTGGAGAGTGCTTTTTTCCTCTTGACCAGTGAATGATTCCCCTTAATGTTCCAGGTATACCACTTGAACACATCCTTAGCCACAACCTTCTATATCACCATTTAAACTCCAGAGAGGAAGAACTCAAACCGCGAATCACCAAGTTTCAGTACAAGAAAGTCCACAAAGCACAAAAAGTACATAAACTAAAACAGCTATAACTAACAAACCTACAAAACTTGCAAAAAACTATGAACACCAAAAACAGAAAAGCAAAAACGCGACAAAGGCACTGATTAGAGGAATTTACCCCCATTTAATACCTTCACATACCAAAATTCTACTAACCATCCCAACCATCCTCTTAACTCCTACCAGCTCGGGTTGCACCACAAACACAGGCAACCTAGGATAAAGTAGCAAAACAAAATAAGAAAACAAACCAAGATTAGTAATATACACAAGTAAGTTAAAAGTAAATACTTCGGGGGATCCAAGATGGCGGCGACCCAGTAAGACTGAGTCTATAGTGCTCCTCCCAAGACTTGGGCACAGTGGGTCACCTACCCCCTACCAAGCTCACCAAATCATTTATAAATCATTTTTAATAGTTTAGTAACTCAATTAGTTGTGTAATATTATATTTAAGCAACTTTATCCTAAGTTAAAATGACTAAAGGGAAGGGAGCCCGCAGCTCTCAGCAAGCAGGAACCCCTCCCCCACACTCTACAGCTGCAGCAGAGGCGTCCACAGCCGCCCCGAGGAACTTACCTACAGTAGCAAGTCTTGCAGAAATGCTTTCCAAGCTTGACTCGAAGATCGATGCCTTTATCGTCGAATCCAGAAATCGTTGGGAGTCGCTCTCGGCCGCGCTGCAGAAGCACGACCGTGAAATTGAAGAAATTCAACGCCGAGTCGGAGGGACGGAGCTAAAGGCCGCGACCTCGGAGACAACCGCTCAATCGGCCGTGGATCAAGTCCGGACTCTCGAGCAGCGAGTCCGGACCTTGGAAAATCATATTGACAACCTCGATAATCGAGGTCG
>NC_057712.1:53517716-53534838 GCF_004010195.1 Chiloscyllium plagiosum
GATGCTGCCTGACCTGCTGCGCTTTTCCAGCAACACATTTTCAGCTCTGATCTCCAGCATCTGCAGTCCTCACTTTCTCCTCCTTAGAGGGATATGGGCCAAACATAGGCAAATGAAACTAGTTCACTTTAGGAAACTTGGTCAGCATGGACAAGTTAGGCTGGAGGGTCTGTTGAATGAAGGTTTGCCTTAAATATGCATTGTGGAATGTCTTGATATTAGAACCAAAAAGGAGTGATATTCAGCTTAAATGTATCTCGAACAAACAACAATTTGGGTCACAATGAGGAATTGGGTAATGGCCTTGGGGAAATGGATTGAAACAAACATTTTTACCTAAAAAACTCTCAAATGGCAGCAACAATCAGACTACAACATGATAATATTCAAGAACAAATTGACATTTAAAAATCAATTCCACAGGATCTTAACTGGTTCACATTTTTGTCTCTTACTCTCTACACTTCTGCTTGAAGGTTTTTGTGAGGGCGAATGGGAGTTTCAAAGTCAAAAGTTGGATTGAACCAAACTCACTGAAGTTGTATTAGACAAACTAATGGGGCTAAATGCAGATAATTCCGTGGCTCTGATGGCTTGCATGCAAGGACCCTAAAAGAGGAGCTATAGAGATATTGAATGCATTGGTTGTAATTTTCCAAAACTCCTTGGACTCTGAAGAGGTACCAGAGGATTGAAATACTGCCAATGTGACACCCCTATTGAAAAAGGGAGAGAGGCAAAAAGCAGATAACTATCCACTGATTAGCCTAGTATCTATCATTGGAAAAGTAGTGGAATCAATTAAGGAAATCATACCAGAACATTGAGAAAATCATAATCTAATCAAGCAGAGTGAGAATCGCCTCACGAAAGGGAAATTGCACCTGACAAATTTATTAGAGTGGTTGAGACTTCCTTGAAAATGTTGATAGAGGGGATCCAGTACTTGTATTGTATTTAGACTTCCAAAAGGTGTTCAGCACTTTACCTCACAAAAGGTTAAGTCATAAGATAAGAGCCCACAGTGTTAGAAATAGTACATTGTATCTGGGAAAATGCTAGAAGAATTACTATTTGTAACAGAACCCAGGCTATCCAGCTGAAGATACTTCATAGGGCCCATATAGCACCGGTTCGATTGGCAAAATTTAGGGCAGGAGCATCTCCAATGTGTCCTAAATGCAAAATAGAGGTGGGCACTCTTGTACATTGCTTATGGACCTGTCATAAGATCCGTGGATATTGGACTAAAGTAGCAAGTACCCTGACAGAAATTTTAGGAACGGAAATAAAAGTGGACCCCGTATCTCTCCTCTTGGGCTTTTCGAACTTTCCCTCCCTGGACACGTACGGGAAGAGACTATTTTCTATTCTTTCTTTCTGTGCAAGGAAAAATATTTTGATGAACTGGGTGGCGGAGGGCCCCCCTGGACTTTCAAATTGGCACAGACTAATTATGGAATGTATTCCCCTTGATTTCCTTACAAATATGGTGCACCGAAAGACCGAATTATTTTATAAAATATGGCAGCCCTTTTTGAATTACATAAATACAGATATTTCGGCTATCCTAACAAGGGCTTTTATATAATTGAGACTACAGACCTGGCTGGTCCCCGGCCCCTCGGGGGAGGAATCCCGCACGAATACGGGTTTTATCATATCTGATGCTAACACATCCCGAGCATGTCAGAGACTTAAATATACACCCTGGTTAGTTGTAGGTTAGATTAGTAGATAGTTGAGTTTTGTTGTTTGTTTTTTTTTCTTTTCGGTTTTTTTTTTGTTGTTTTGTTTTTTTTTTGTCAAATTTTGGCTATTGTATATTTGAGCTAATTGTATATCAATGTTTATATCTGAGAGTTTTGTTTATTTTTATAAACTTGTAAAAATGTTAAATTTCTAATAAAAATATCTATAAAAAAAACGTAAATACTTCACCCATCCCGAGTGGTCCCTCACTTAATTTAGAAATTAAAGGTAAATACTCTATCCATTCCAAGCAAAACTTAACACAACTTATTACTAACAAAAGGAGACTCCACCAAGTCCCCTCTGAAGAAGGACAAACCCGAACAACTCTGTTATCTGTGCCTATTCAATCGTCCGGCTTAAGTCAGCATACCCACAAAGTTCCTCGCTTTCTCCGGCGAGTCAAATAAATGTACAGATCCATTATGATTAATCTAAAGCACCGCTGGATAAGAGTACTGGATCCCAAGGTTTCTCAATCTCTTCTTATTGCCATCATAGGACTACCTCTTCTGGATCACTGCCGTTGAAAAGTCTTGGAAAAACATGAGCCTGGACCCCTTGCATACCAAGACCCTTACCTTGGGCTCTGGAAGCTTTCATGACTCTCTGTTTTTATAATGATAACCCCACTGGGCTCTCTCGATCTTTATCCTTCCCTTTTCAGCCACCAAACTTCAGAATTCTGGGAACCACTTGTCAAAGAATTCCATTGGCCACTCACCTTCCGTTCCCTCCAGCATGCCAACAATATGAAGATTCTTTCTTCTGCCCCTGTTCTCAAGATCATCCACCAGATCCAGCAAACCATTGACCTGTGTTTCCAGTGCTTCAATGCGATTTTTGGATGAATCAGCCTCTCCTTCCACCCCACGACCTGGCGTTTGAGGTCATCAGTCCTTTTCCCCAGGTCTTCCAGCTGCTGTTTGTGTTTTTGCAGCATAACAGAGACCGTGGCCAGCTTTTCCTCGATCTTTTCTTTGATCTGCTTCCCAGGACTTCACAAGATTTGGTGAGCTCCTCAACCAAGGCCTGGTGAGTAAGCAAGCCTGCCACTTCAGTGGATTGAGCCACAGCCCTGGCCCTGAGTGAACTCCCTCCTTTCTTTGGCATACTCCAGCAGCAAAACCGAAGTGAAATTTTCAGGTTCTGCAGCTGTTTTTTTATTCACAGTAACATGGATGGGACAGGTTCCAGCTCTGTCCTGCTGATGTTGTGGCGTGGAGACCAGCAATGTAATCCTCCTAGGTTGCCGCCATCTTGGATCCTCTTATCAGCATTTTATCACATTATGAAATGAAAACCACTCAGTAAAAATGTTACCGCAAAATATCATTTAGCACAATGGAAAGTATATGATTATCTTTGCAATAAATCCTGGTGCAGTACATTGTTTTCAGATTAAGGACAATTTCTTAGTGGCAGCGGCAGTGGGTAATTTATAAATGAAATACTTCAACAAATGATCTTGTAGTTCGTTACCATATCTGTTGGATGAAGGAGGAAGGGAGGGAGGGAGGGAGGGAGGAAGGAAGGAAATAAATAAATAACAGAGGCAGAGCAGGAGAGGAGTTGCTGAGTTCACTGGTGGGCAGTCTGTCTTGGAAAGAGAGTTTCTGCAGGGAATGACAGAGCCCAGTTTCCGATCTCAAACTTCTGGACCTTGAGATCTTGTTCAGGTAATCCGAAATTCGGATAATTGATGTTTGGATAACCGAGGTTGTTCTGTACTTCAAATATTCTCCACTTCCTGCACCTCTGCCCTTGAACCCCATCCCTCCAACTGCAAAAAGACAGAATTCCCTGGTCCTCACCTTCCACCCCATTAATCTCTGGATACAGCACATTATCAACCGCAATTTCCGCCATCTTCAATCAGACCCTACCACCAAAGGTATATTTCCCTTCCCACCCCTGTGTTCCGCTGAGACCATTCTCTCCACGACTCCCTTGTTAGGTCCACACACCCCCACCAACCCACCCTCCAAAGAGGGCAGATTTACCTGCGCCAAATGAGGTGTAAATCCTGCGCCCACATCTCCCCACCCCGCACCCCCCCTCCCCCCCGCACCAACACCCTACCTCTGTCCAAGGCCACAGAGGATCTTTTCACATCCGGCAGAGATTGTCCTGCACATCCACCAACCTCATCTACTGCGTCCGTTCCTCTCAATTCAGTCTCCTCTACATTGAGGAGACAGGACACCAACTCATGGAATGTTTCAGGGAACATCTCTGGGGCACACGCACCAAACAACCACACCGCCCTGTGGTCGATCACTTCAACTCCCTCTCCCCCTCCCCCAAGGGCATGCAAGTCCTGGGCTTCCTCCACCAACAAATCAAAGCCACACACTAACTGGAGGAAGAACACCTCATCTTCCACCTTGGGACCTTTCAACTACATTGCATTAACATTGACTTCACTAGTTTCCAAATCTCCCTTTCCTCCACCTCATCCCAGATCCAACCCCCCAATTCGGCACCGCCCCCTTGATATGTCCTACTTGCCCATCTTCCTTCCCAACTATCTGCTTCACCATCCCTACCAACCTATCACAATTGCCACCTATCTGCGTACACCTATTGCCTTCCCACCTACCTTCCCCCCATTCCTATCCCCAGTGCCGTTATTTATCTCTCATCTCCCTTCCCCCTGCACATTCCTGAATAAGCACTTATGCCCAAACCATCAACTTTCCTGCTTCTTGGATGCTGCCTGACTGTCTGTGCTTTTCCAGTGCCACCCTTTTCAACACTGACTTCTCCAGCATCCGCAGTACACATTTTCTCCCAGAACAGAAAAGGAGAATGCTCTTGGTAAACAGAGCCACAGTAAACCTTAAGCCGATTTGACACCTTGACAGGTCAAATGCAAGAGAAAGTTTACAGTAAGTGGCAGGACGTTTGGGGTGCAAATTCTTACCTCGCTGGAACTGGCAACACAAGTGGATAAGGTAGTAAAGAGGGTATATGGCGTGCTTGCCTTTATCAGCCAGAGCACTGAGTATAAAAGTTAGCAAGTTATGTAGCAACTGTACGACTTTAGTTAGGCTACATTTGGAATATTGTGCGTAGTTCTGGTCACCACACTATAGAAAGATGTGGAGGCTTTGGAGCGGCTACAGAAGAGACTTACGAGGATGTTGGCTACATTGCCTGAGCTACGAGCTAATTGGCACAGGGTCAATAAGATTTTTTTTTTGTAAATATATTTATTTGCAATTTTTTTAACTTTACAAGTTGAAAAATACACATGTCAGTATAATAAAAACAAAAAAACACAAATTACAATACAACTGCTATCTACCAACTACTAACCCTATAATACAAAACAAAGAAAAACAAAAAAAAACAAATAAAAAACCACAGCTATGCTCGGCGCAAAGTTCCCAAACAAAGGAACGGGAGCATTGTATATATACCGGTTTTAACTCAGGACACCTCCTCCAGGACCCAGGGCTTGACAAACCTAACCATTCTGGTTAGACAAACGCCCTAGTTAGGATAACTGACAAATCTATATCCAAATAACTCAAGTAGGGCTGCATGTCTTATAAAAATGGTCTATAACACGGTGCACCATGTTTGTAAAAAAATCCAAGTCCATAATTAATTTCTGCCATCCCAGCAAGTCTGGCGGGTTCTCAGACACCCAATTCATCAAATATTCTTCCGTGCACAGTGTGCAAGAATATTAAATAGTTTCTTCCCATGCCCGTCTAAAGATGGTAAATTTGGTAGACCTAAGAGGAGAGATATCGGGTCTACTTTGACTTCAGTCCTCAATACCCTCTCTACCTCTCCTGCCACAGCGCTCCAATAAACACGGAGCCTGTGGCATGTCCAGAAGCAATGGGTAAGAGTACCTACACTTATTTTACATTTGGGGCACATTGAAGATGCCCCTTTTTAAACTTCGCCAGACGGTCTGGTGCCAGATGAGTCCTGTGCAGAACATTTAACTGCATAGCTCATGTCCTATTACAGATTGAGATCTTTTGAGTATTCTCCCATATGTTCTCCCATGTTTCAGAAGAGATCTCCACTCCTAGCTCTTGCTCCCAGGCCTCACATAACCGGTTAATATCCTGCCAGGCCCTGCCACCCAGCAGGCGATAGATGACACTAACCGAAAGGGTGCTTGTGGAACGTAGCAACAACCTCTCTGTATTGGGCTTATAGGGCTTAGTGAGAAGCATTGTCTTCTTCTGGATGAAATCCCTAACCGGAAAAAAACGGAAAAGATCTCTGCTGGGTAACCCGTATTTGCGGCTCAGTTGCTCAAAAGACATCATAACCTCCCCCTCAAACAAGTCTCCCAAACTAGAAACTCCTCTCGCTGCCCATAGTTTGAACCCTGAGTCCATCATCCCTGGTCAGAACCCTGGCATGCCAACTATAGGTGCAAGTGGCGAAGTCTTGGATAAAGTCTTGTGGGCGGCACAGTGGCACAGTGGTTAGCACTGCTGCCTCACAGTGCCAGAGACTCTGGTTCAATTCCCGCCTCAGGGTACTGACTGTGTGGAGTTTGCACGTTCTCCCCGTGTCTGCGTGGGTTTCCTCCGGGTGCTCCGGTTTCCTCCCACAGTCCAAAGATGAGCAGGTCAGGTGAATTGGCCATGCTAAATTGCCCGTAGTGTTAGGTAAGGTGTAAATGTAGGGGTATGGGTGGGTTGCGCTTCGGCGGGTCGGTGTGGACTTGTTGGGCCAAAGGGCCTGTTTCCACACTGTAATGTAATGTAAAATGCATCACCCTCCATGCCTTGACTGTACTAAGGACAATGGGGTTCCGGCAGTGGTCCATAACTATCCTCATCTTACCCATGAACAACAGGTTAACAAGAGGGCACTTTGCTTGGGAGGCCTCAGTATCCCTCCATATTGAGTTTGGATCGTTATCTACCCAATCGCAGACAAATGACAGCAGGGAATTCAATTGATACCTTCTGATGTCTGGAAAATCAACTCGTCCCCCTCCTGTAAGTTAGTAAGTTTGACGAGGGGCTGCCCACGATGCCAGACAAAGGAACCAAACCACCCCATAAGCTTCCGCAGTATTGACCTGGGAAACATTATAGGGAGCATACGCATGGGATAAAGCAAACGAGGAAGAACATTCATCTTAATGAGAGATATTCGGCCCAGTCATGAAATTGGAAGAGCCTCCCATGTCTGGAGATCTCGCCTAATATGGTCGAGCAAGTGAGCAAAGTTAGTCTGAAATAACAGATCAAACTTGGGGGTAATAAAAATGCTTCGGTATTTGAACCCTGCCTGTGACCACTTAAAAGGAAACTTAGGGCCATCTTCAACTTCTGGCACATCCTTAAGGTTTCCCAAAGGCATAGCCTCCGATTTTGCAAAGTTAATCTTATATTCTGAAATAGTGCGAAATGAATTGATACATTGTATCAAATGGGGTACGGAGGTGATCGGGTTCGATAAAAACAGAAGGACATCATCTGCATACAGTGTAATCTTGTGTGCCCTCGATCCCACTTCTGGAGCAGTTATGTGGACGTTCTGACGAATGGCCTCTGCCAGCGGCCCTATCACCAACATAAACAACAACAGTGAGAGGGGGCAGCCTTGCTGACTACCCCGACCAATCCTAAAATTCCCAGACTTCACCCCGTTGGTGATGACCACGGCCAGAGGATGGTGATATAAAATCTCCACCCACCTAGCAAAGACTCCACCCAACCCAAACTTTTTTTTAAGATTAGATTACTTATAGTGTGGAAACACCCTTCGGTCCAACAAGTCTACACCGAGCCTCCGAAGAGCAACCCACCCCCCTATATCTACCACTTCGGGCAATTTAGCATGGCCAATTCACCTAACCTGCATATTTTTGAACTGTGGGAGGAAACCGGAGCAAACCCACACAGACATGGGGAGAATGTGCAAACTCCACACAGACAGTTGTCTGAGGTGGGAATTGAACCTGGGCCTCTGGTGCTGTGAGGCAGCAGTGCTAACCACTGTGCCACTGTGCCACCCATCTAAGACATAAAAAAGATACGGCCATTTCACCTGGTCAAATGCTTTCTCTGCATCTAAGGAAATCACCAACTCCTGAATCGATCATTGCTGACAAACGTGGACCATATTCAGCAACCTTCTAATATTATTAAAGGACCTACAGCCCCTTATAAAGCCTGTCTGGTCCTCTTTAATCTCAGTGCCAGGATCTTCTTGAATTGTTAGCCAAGTTTGATGTGTTCAAGTCTTTGGAGTGAGACTTGAAACCCCAGCCTTATGGCTCAGGGGCAAAAATGTTTCCACCAAGCCATAGTTGAAATGCTGTAGAAAACAAACCCACTAGAATACTCATTTAATCCTAGATTGTGTATTATACATCAGAGAATCTAGCTTCTTTGACAAGAGACCGAATCATAGAATAGTTATAGTACAGAAGGGGCCTATTCAGTCTGGCTATCAGTGCTGTCCCTCCAAAGAACAAATTAAACTTGTATCAACAAGTTTTTTCTCCATTGCACAGCTCATTTGTCTTTGCAGATAAATAACCCTACCTCCTCCACACTACATCCACTCATCCACTGCATTCCATATCCTAACCACTCACTGCATGAAAAAGCCCTTCTTCACAATTCTGGGTAGGAGTGAAAGGAACAGGGTGGTCATGATGGGGGCCTTTAACTTCCCCAATATTGACTGGAAATGCTATAGCTCCAGTATGTCAGTTTTTATCCAATGTGTGCAGGAGGGTTTCCTGACACAGTATGTTGAAGGGCTGACAAGAGGGGAGGCCACACTGGATATGATAGTTAGTATTGAACCAAGTCAGGTGTTTGATTTAGTTATAGGTGAGCACTTTGGACAGAGTGACCACAATTCGGTTACATTTAGTTTAGCGATGGAAAGGGATAGGTACATACCACAGGGGAAGAGTTATAGATGGGGGAAGGGCAATTATATGCGATTAGGCAAGACTTAAGATGCATCGAATGGGGTAGCAAAATGCAGGGGATGCAGACAATCGAAATGTGGACCTGGTTTAAGGAACAGATATTGTATGTCCTTGATAGTTATGTCCCTGTCAGGCAGGGAAGACGTGATAAGGTAAGGGAACTATGGTTTACTAAAGAAATTGCATCTCTTGTTAAGTGGAAGAAGGATGCTTCTGTGACATTGAGATGAGGTGGTTCAGATGAGGCGATGGAGAGTTACAGATTAGCTAGGAAGGATTTAAAGAGAGAGTTAATAAGAGCAAAGAGAGGACATGAGCAGTGTTTAGCAGGTAGAATAAAGGAGAACCCTAAATCGTTGTTTAGGTATGTGAGGAACAAAAGGGTAGGAATGGGGCCTGTCAAAGACAGAAATGGGAAGTCATGTGTGGACCCTGTGGAGATTGGAGAGGTGCTAAATGAATATTTCTCATCGGTTTTCTCTACAATATTCTCCTTTTCCTGAGAAGAAGAATGAAATATGAGATATTATACGAGAAAGAATCGAGGTCAGTAAGGAAGAGGTGTTATCAATTCTAGAAGGAGGAAAATAGACGGGTCCCCTGTGCCAGACTTATCCGAGGATTCTCTAGGAAGCTAGAGAGAGGGTGTTGGAGCCTTTGGCTTTGATCTTTGAGTCGTAATTGTCTACAGGTTTAGTACCAGAGTACTGGAGGTTTGCAAATGTTGTGCCCTTGTTCAAGAAGAGCAGTGGAGATGACCCAGGTAATTATAGACCAGTGAGCCTTACATCTGTTGTAGGAAAAGGTATGGAAAGGATTATGAGAGATAGGAGTTATAATCATCTAGCAAGCAACAGTTTCATTACAGTTAGTCAACATAGTTTCATTAAGGGAAGGTCATGTCTCTCAAACCTCATTAAATTTTTTGAGAAGGTGACCAAGTATGTGGATGAGGGTAGGGCAGTTTACGTGTTGTACATGGACTTCAGTAAGGCTTACTTCAGTAAGATTCCAATGGTAGGCTGTTGGAGAAAATGCAGAGGCGTGGGAATAAGGGAGATTTAGAAACTGGCTTTCTGTAAGAAGGCAGTGAGTGGTGGTTGATGGAAAATATTCCAGCTGGAGTATGGTTACTAGTAGTGTGCCACAGGGATCTGCTTTGGGACCACTGCTGTTCGTCATTTTCATAAATGACTTGGACGCAGGCATAGGTGGATGGGTTAGTAAGTTTGCAGATGACACTAAAGTCGGTGGAGTAGTGGACAGTGTAGAAGCATGTTGCAGGTTGCAGGGGAACTTGGATAAACTGCAGAATTGGGCTGAGAGGTGGCAAATGGAGTTCAATGCAAATAAATGTGAGGTGATTCACTTTGGGAAGAATAACAGGAAGGCAGAATGGAAAATTTCTTGGTAGTGTGGATGTGCAGAGGGATCTTGGTGTTCATATACAAAGTTGCCATCCAGGTTGATAGTGCTGTTAAGAAGACATACAGTGAATTTGGTTTTATTGGTAAAGGGATCGAGTTCTGAAGCCATAATGTCATGCTGCAATTATACTAAACGCTAGTGTGCCCCCACTTGGAATACTGTATACAGTTCTGGTCGTCCCATTACAGGAAGGATGTGGAAACACTGGAAAAGATGCAGAGGAGATTTATCAGGATGTTGCCTGGTCTGGAAGGAAGGCTGAGAGACTTGGGTCTGTGGTCATTGAAAAGAAAAAGGCTAAGAGGGGATTTGATAGAGACATACAAGATGATCAGAGGATTAGATAGGATAGACAGTGAAAGACTTTTCCTAGCATGATGACAACAGCTTGTATGAGGAGGCATAACTACAAATTGAGGGGTGATAGATTTCAGACACTTGTCAGAGGCAGGTTTTTTATCTGATAATATAGTTAACTCAGCCACATTAGAACATAGAACATAGAACAGTACAGCACAGAACAGGCCCTTCAGCCCACAGTGTTGTGCCGACCATTGATCCTCATGTAAGGTAAACCTAATGAATGAACCCTCAAATTTCTGTGACCATCATGTATGTCCAACAGTCTCTTAAATATCCCCAATGACCTTGCTTCCACAACTGCTGCTGGCAACGCATTCCATGCTCTCACAACTCTTTGCATAAAGAACCCGCCTCTGACATCCCCTCTATACTTTTCGCCAAACAGCTTAAAACTATGACCCCTCGTGTTAATAATTTCTGCCCTGGGAAAAAGTCTATCACTCTATCTATGCCTCTCATTATCTTGTACACCTCAATTAGGTCCCCTCTCTTCCTTCTTTTCTCCAATGATAAAAGTCTGAGCTCAGTCAACCTCTCTTCATAAGATAAGCCCTCCAGTCCAGGCAGCATCCTGGTAAACCTCCTCTGAACCCTCTCCAAAGCATCCACACCTTTCCTATAATAGGGCGACCAGAACTGGACGCAGTATTCCAAATGCGGTCTAACCAAAGTTTTATAGAGCTGCAACAAGATCTCACGGCTCTTAAACTCAATCCCCCTGTTAGTGAAAGCCAAAACACCATATGCTTTCTTAACAACCCTGTCCACTTGGGTGGCAATTTTAAGGAATCTATGTACCTGCACACCAAGATCCCGCTGTTCCTCCACACTGCCAAGAATCCGGTCTTTAATCCTGTACTCAACTTTCAAGTTCGACCTTCCAAAATGCATCATTTCGCATTTATCCAGGTTGAACTCCATCTGCCACCTCTCAGCCCATCTATGCATCCTGTCAATGTCACAGTGCAGCCTACAACAGTCCTCTATACTGTCAACGACACCTCCAACCTTTGTGTCGTCTGCAAACTTGCTAACCTATCCTTCAATCTCCTCATCCAAGTCATTAATAAAAATTACAAAGAGTAGAGGCCCAAGAACACAGCCCTGTGGAACACCACTCAACACTGACTTCCAGGTAGATTACTTTCCTTCCACTACCACTCGCTGTCTTCTGTCGACCAGCCAATTCTGTATCCAGACAACTAAATTTCCCTGTATCCCATTCCTCCTGACTTTCTGAATGAGCCTACCATGGGGAACCTTATCAAATGCCTTGCTGAAGTCCATATACACCACATCCACCACCCGACCCTCATCAACTTGTCTATAACATCCTCAAAGAACTCAATAAGATTTGTGAGGCATGACCTGCCCCTCACAAAGCCGTGCTGACTGCATTTAATCAAGCCATGCTCTTCCAGATGGTCATAAATCCTATCCCTCAGAATCCTTTCTAAGACCTTGCAGATGACAGACATGAGACTGACTGGTCTGTAATTGCCAGAGATTTCTCTATTTCCTTTCTTGAAGAGAGGAATTACATTTGCCTCCCTCCAGTCCTCAGGGACAACTCTGGTGAAGAGCGAGGATGCAAAGATCTTTGCAAGCAGCAAAGCAATGTCATTTCTTGCTTCCCAAAGCAGCCGAGGACAAATCTGGTCTGGCCCTGGCAACTTGTCAATCTTAAATGTTTGTCAAAATTTTCAGCACATCAGCTTCCTCAATCTCTGTCCGTTCCAGCATGTTTACCTGCTCCTCAATGGTTTCATTCACTACAAGTCCCATTTCTTTAGTAAAGACAGAAGCAAAAAACCCATTTACGGCTTCCCCTGCTTCCTCAGACTCTATATACAAGTTTCCTATGCTATCCCTGATCGGCCCTACTCTTTCTTTGATTATTCTCTTATTCCTCACATACGTGCAAAATGCCTTTGGATTCTCCCTAATCCTGCCTGCCAAGCCTTTTTCGTGCACCACCTGGCTCTCCTCAGACCATTTTTGAGCTCCTTCCTCACCTGCCTGTAATCTTCTAGAGCTGAGCAAGACCCTTGCTTCCTCCACCTTATGTAAGCTGCCTTCTTTCTTTTGACGAGAAGCTCCTCCGCTCTCGTCATCCAAGGTTCCTTTATCTTACCCCTTGTTGCCTGTCTCAGAGGAACACATTTATGCATCAATTGCAACAACTGTTCCTTAAACAGTTTCCACATGTCTATAGTGCTCTTTCCATGGAACAATTGCTCCCAGTCCATGCTTCCCAGCATTAGGGAGATTTAAAAATCCTTGGATTTTCCTCAGGGTTTACAATATTTCCAAGCTTGATATTGTCCACAAAGGTGGAATTTCTGCTCCATATGCCAAAGTCTGGTTTATTAACATAAATTAGGAAGAGCAAGTGTCCTAACATCAACCCTTGTGGAATTCCATTATAAATCTTGCTGCAGTATGAGAAACAATTACTCACCACTTTCTGCTTGGTCACACAACCGTTTGCTCATAAGTCTGCTGTGTGACACTTTGTCAAACGCCATTTTGGAAATCTATGTATATCACATAAACCACATTATCCTCATCAATTCCCTCTATTACTTCAAAGAAAAATTTGGAAAACTAATTGAACACAATTTGGCCTTTTTCATTTCCATTGCCAGGACAGCTCAAGAACATGCATAGTCTAAACATGATTTAACCATTTTATCCTACATATAACCTTCAATCCTATTCCTAATGAAGTGTCCTCCAGTTCATTTTCTTAAAAATCCTTTAATTACATGATATTAACTGTTTTACTTCGGGTTTGTGTTGCATATTACTGACTGGGGCAAAAAAAAGCTTACATCTAATCTTAGGTTTGGCTTGAAGCTAGTTATTTTTATCTTTATGTACACTAGTCCAATTGTAGTAACATACTTTCTTTTCCACAAACATTTCAAATCACCAAATAACATCACCTCTTGACTGCTTTTCTCAAATGAAAATAAATTTTGTTCTGTGAGTCATTCACTGTATGAGTTGGAGTCTTATTGCCAGAAGCATTCTTTCCACTATCTGTGAAATCTTTCCAGTAAATACATAATGATAACCAGGATATAATTAAAATTCGTGCTCCTGGTGCATGCTCAAAGCACATTTTGGGAAAACAAAAGCCTTTTTGTCCATTACTTTTAATGACAAGGAATATAGAGCTTCAAGTTAACACATTTCAGGAATACGAAAGCAGAAAATTGCACTTGAGCATTTGCATTATGATATCACCAATGACCTAGGCAAGCTGACATCGATTTATTTATTTATTATAGGGGATAATTTTCTGAGTATACACAGACACTAGGAAACTTCACCTGCATAAAGTATAAATCTTTCATTATGTGTTGATGGTAGGTGTGCACTTACACTTACTCCCCAATGTAAATGTCTTCAGTTGCAATTGTTAGATGATTAGTTTTGTTAAAAACAATTTCACATTAATTGGATGTTGTGTCCTATGGTGATTGAACCAAAAGCTAGGCAATATTAAGAGATCAAAGGAATAATTAGGACACAATCACCAATTGCATGCAAGAATCATTTTATAAAATTGAGTTTGAAAGTCTTGTAGTATTAGTAGTGTTAACCCTGTCGATATCAGTGTTTTTTACAACATTTCTCAATCTTGTAAGACAAGATAGGAAATGCTACTGTGACAGCAATTGTAAAAATGTGAGTCTCTTGATGTTCAAAATTGTGCATTTTCATCTCTAGTGACTGAATAATGATTAGGATGTGAACATTACCTAGAAAAATGGTTCATGAAAAATAGTTCTTGCCCTCACTTCTTAAATTTCACTGAGTCTAAGCATGTTGACTGTTACCCATTGATTCAGGAGTCTGAATGTGATCAAGAGAATTGTGTGTATCATTGATGTTACGTTGAAAATGTGCCAGCTTATTTCTGTATCCATCTGCATTATCTCCAACCAAAAGTTTACCTTCCTCCACTGTTCCCTCGATGCCAGTGTTGCACTTATGTTGTGCCGATAAAGGATAAAAAGCTTACACAGATACCACATTTTCTGTTCTGTTGTCTGCAATAGTTTTGGTTAGACATTGTGCAAGTGAGTTGTGTGGTGTGTGAACTCCAGATGGTTCAGGTTCACAGGTGGGAAAGTATTAAATTAAGCTTATATCACACTTCATTATAACCATATGCACAGTGAACACATCCTATGTTTATTGGCAGGATATTATGTTATGAAGGTGTAAGGGGTACTGTACCTTTACAAAATTGAAGGACTTAGCAAGCACACAGAGTGCTGGAGAATTTACAATGTAACATCTGATCAAGCAGCTAGAGTACTTGGGTTGCTATGAGACAAAAACACAATCTCATTCGGCCAATCAGTTTAAATTATGCCCTGAAATACCAAACTCCAATCAAGTTTCAACTTAGCCTTTTCAAATTATTTACACTAATTAAATGTTTTGAGGTATAAAACCAAAAAAAATTGAACAGTTAGAGGAGAACTGCCAAAAGGCCGCTGTCAGAACACTCTGAGAAATATCTGTCTAGAGAAGGAGTTTGCACAGAGAAAAAACATCGACACCAACCTGAGAGAACATCTATAGAGGAAGATACAAAGAGAAGATTCGACAGCTGGCTGGTTTTGAAATTTGTACTTTTCAGTAAATCTTAATTGGGGGTTTTATCAGCTTAGTATTATAGAGGGGAAGGTAGAGGAAGGAGATGTAAATAGTTGTTAGTTAATTATTCTGTTATACTTTAAGAAATAAAGTTGTTAATATTTACTTTAAATAGTTCTTGACCTCTCAAGTTTTCACAGATTACAGCACAGGGTGAATCTTTTGTGTTGCTAGTTTAAATTAACAGAGGGGTTTATCCGTGTCATAACAATTATCATATCAAATAATGGACAAAAGATGCAGTTGATACTTTCTGAATGGTGGCAAAAGTTCACATTATTAATGACTTCTGAAGTATTCTTCTTGCAAGCATTATTCATATTGTGCACACATTTAAATATTTTGAACCATTTCCACATCTTTGTTTATTCTGGAATTGCCAGTTATTTGCCCCAGAACTTTCTAAGAGCTTATTTCCTGACTAAACTCTTGATTCTGAATCTGGTGATCCTGATTATTGATCGCTTATTAAGCAAAATTAACCTTTTGTTCATTAAATCAAACTTCTATTTGTTTATTTTTGCTCTTCATTCTGTGAGCTTTAGAATATGAGAGGTTTCATATAAGGCCCATAACTCTTATTTATTTCCTTACATGCATTTAATTGTTTTGGTCACCGTGGTGGCATTATTGAATACTTTAGATTATTGTTTGTGATATGTTAAAAAGGAGAATTATAATAACTTTATTACTATTTAATAGGATGCAAGTCAAGCTGCCATCCAGAGAAAACTATGTTAGTCAATGTTATGCTCTAGAAATGAGAACTATTGATAAGTAAACAAGATGAGATTTCAACTTTGTTATGAAGATGTGGGTGTACTATACCTTTAAGAGAGCAAAATATAGCAGTGACAGCACCAAGCATTCTCAAGAAGGCACAATATAACATGTGCTCCAACTACTGGGGTCACTGGTTGCCTGGAAACGACAAAACAGATTCGAATTAGGCAAATCAGTTTAAATTACACCCTGAAAAGTACCAAATTCCAATCAAGTTTGAATTGAGTACATTGACAATCTTAAAAGCCAATGACACGTTCCGATGCATTGGAGTATAAGACCAGGCAACATTGTACAGTTGAGAGGAGAACTGCCACCACACCAAAAAGCGTAGACTGCTAGTCACAACCCTGAGAGGTACCTGTCTACAGAAGGAGTGTGCACAGAGAAAAACCTCAACACTGACCTGGGAGAGCCAATCTACCAGCAAAGATAAAGAGAAGATTCGATCGCTGGCTGGTTTTTCAATTTTTCTGTAAAACTTAATTGGGAGTTTTATTGGACTAGTATTGTAGAAGGGAAAGTAAAATATAGGTTAGAGGAAGGAATTGTAAATAGTTGTTAGTTAATTATTCTCTGTTATACTGTAAGAAATAAAGTTGTTAATTTTTACTTTAAATAGTTCTTGGCTACTTGACTTTTTATAGATTGCTGCACAGGATAAATCTTTTCTGTGTTGCTGATTTTAAATTAACCAAGAGGGTTTACCCCATGTCGTAACAACTTCAACTGTCCAGCCTAGGACAAACAGTAAAGATAAATGTTTTGGAAGCTCCATACATGTATTAAAATGAAGAGAAAGTAAAATCATTAAAGCATTGAAAGAGTTTAAAAAATAAGAATTGAATAAAATAACTTGGTGAGTAATATTTAATAACACACAGTTGCAAACTTTTAGCTGAATAACTCACAAGGACATAAAACTGTTAGTAAAACAATACATGGGACCATTTTTTCTCAGAGCTGACAGTTCTGCAAAATGTAAAAGAATAATAAAATAATGCTCACAGTTAAGCAAAGAGTTGTTTATTCATTGAATCTCAGAGCCTTGAAAGAAGCCACGAAAACATCAGTGGCATCGGATAAGGAAGTCAGACATGAACCATTATGCAATGACAAATTAGATTAAATTAGATTACAGTGTGGAAACAGGCCCTTCGGCCCAACAAGTCCACACCGACC
>NC_057712.1:53534935-53563861 GCF_004010195.1 Chiloscyllium plagiosum
AACCCGGGTCTCTGGCGCTGTGAGGCAGCAGTGCTAACCACTGTGCCACCGTGCCGCCCAATGCAAGGGCCTATAGTGCATTTAGTCCTGAAAAATGTACATACCTTCACACTAAGTGTACAGTATTACATTTAGATAGGCGTACCAATGCAGTGATTGTATATTTATATTCATATTTATGCATGATATAAGCCAAATCAATAATAATGATTTGCTTTAAAGAACTCTACACCCAGAGTCATAGAAATATACAGCACAGAAACAGACCCTTCGGTCCAACTCGTCCATACTGACCAATCTAGTCCCACCAGCCAGCACCTGGCCCATATCCCTCCTAACCCTTCCTATTCATATACCCATCCAAATGCCTTTTAAATGTTGCAATTGTATCAGCCTCCACCGCTTCCTCTGGCAGCCGCTTTCATACACATACCATCCTCTATGTGCAAAGTTGCCCCTTAGGTCTCTTTTATATCTTTCCCCTCTCACCCTAAACCTATGCCCTCTAGTTCTGGACTGCGCCACTCCAAGGAAAAGACTTTGTCTATTTATCCTATCCATGACCCTCATGATTTTGCAAACCTCTGCAAGGTCACCCCTCAGCCTCCGACGCTACAGGGAAAACAGACCTAGCCTATTCACCTTCCCCCTATAGCTCAAATTCTCCAACCCTAGCAACATCCTTGTAAATCTTTTCTGAACCCTTTCAAGTTTCACAACATCTTTCTGATAGGAAGGAGACCAGAATCGCATGCAATATTCCAACAGTGGCCTAACTAATGTCCTGTCCAGCCGCAGCATGACCTTCCAACTCCTTTACTCAATACTCTGACCAATAAAAGAAAAGCATACCAAATGACTTCTTCACTATCTTGTCTAACAGCGACTCCACTTTCAAGGAGCTGTGAACCTGCACTCCAAGGTCTCTTTGTTCAACAACACTCCAGAGGACCTTACCAGTAAGTGCAGAAGTCCTGCTAAGATTTGCTTTCCCAAAATGCAGCACCTCACATTTATCTAAATTATACTCCATCTGCCACTTCTCAGCCCATTGGCCAATCTCATCAAGATCCCTGTTATAATCTGAGGTAACCTTCTTCGCTATCCACTATACCCTCCAATTTTGGTGTCATCGGCAAACTTACTAACTATATTCTTATGCTCACATCCAAATAGTTTATGTAAATGATGAAAAGTAGAGGACCCAGCACCGATCCTCGTGGCACTCCACTGGTCACAGGCCTCCAGTCTGAAAAACAACCCTCCATCACGCACCTCTGTCTTCTACCTTTGAGCCAGTTCTGTATGCAAATGGATAGTTCTCCCTGTATTCCATGAGATCTAATCTTGCTAACCAGTCTCCCATGGGGGACCTTGTTAAATGCCTTACTGAAGTCCATGTCGATCACGTCCACCGTTCTGCCCTCATCAACCCTCTTTGTTACTTGTTCAAAAAACTCAATCAAATTTGTGAGACATGATTTCCCAAGCACAAAGCCATGTTGACTATCCCTAATCAGCCCTTGCCTTGCCAAATACATGTACACCCTGTCCCTCAGGATTCCCTCCAACAATTTGCCCACCACTGACTCCATCCCATCAGAAAAACTCCTAGCCATTCCAGCCATGGAACCAGACAACAGCAAATACTTATGACCAAATCCAAGAGTATAACAACTTCTCTAATCCTTTGTTCTGGGTCTCTCGCATATCATTTTTAGATCCTCCCTTGCTATAGCTGAATAATACAGACCATTTTAACATTCCTCAGATCTCTGTCTAGTCACTCTCTGTGTATAAGGGTCAGAGGATACTGGAGTGTTGCCAGACCAGAGATCAGTTTAGCTCTGTCAGCTGGAAAGTTGGTTTGCATGGCAGTGCGATGCCAACAGCATGGATTCAATTCCCATCACCAGCTGAAGTTACCCTGAAGCACTCTCCTTCTCAACCTCTTCCCTCACCAGAGATTGGCTATCAGACACCAGAAATTCCCACATCGATGTAATTTTGCAGTGTTTATTGTATCTAGTTAGTTGGGAATCCACGATCAAAGACTGCTGTGTTTGTGCAAAAACAAATACCATAGGTTTGAATTTTTTTTTACTGCTCTGAGTAAATTTTAGAAACTAAAAAGCAAAATACTGCAAATTTGAACTAGAAGAGAAAATGGTGGAAATATTCAGCACATTAGGCAGCATCTGTGGAAAAAGAAAAAAAACGTAATGTTTCAGCTAAATTAACTATACCAAAACTGGAACATTTACAGATTGGACCATCTTTTAAGGAACTACAGAGACTAGGAAAGGGGAAGAATGAACAAAAGAGTAGGTCCAGCTTGCTTTCTTTGTCATTGTTACCCTAATAAAATATTCACTGCTTTCGGTGACAAGCATACCCTTTTTGTTGCTGTTGGTCTTTATGATCTGTAGCAATGCATGAAGGGAAAAGAATTGTCAATATGATTGTAAAAAGTAGGTTAGGGTATGGTTGTCATTTTGGATTGATGCATTTCTGGAGATCTACTCATATAACATTTGATTACATGATGCTGAAATTCAAATTGTTCTCCATCGAATCTACTTCAACTGCTTCATCATCTTTCATGCAGCGTAGGGCAGAAGTGGGGAAATTTGCTGATGATTGCACAGCGCTCAGTACCATTCACAACTCATCAGATACTTAAGTGGTCTGCGTCCATATGTAGCAAAACATAGACAATATTCAGTCTTCAGCTGATAAGTGGCTGTAATATATATGCCACATAAGTATCAGGCAGTGACCATCCCCAAAACAAGAATCTAACCATTTCCTCCTTACTTTCAAGGGCATTACAATCACTGAATCTCTCACCGTCAACACTTTTATAACACTGAATCCCAGTGTAGCTAGAATCTAATAATGCTTGGCATCATCTACCTACACCATCTTGGAGCCTTTGGAAGTTTCACAGCAACTAATTCCTCCTTTTTGTATTAATCTAAGTTACTGATACCTTTGAGGAAGGCTGTCATATGATATCTTCTGCAGAAGGTAGACTCAGTCTGGATAAACAATGTAAGTTTATACATATTAGTTAATGACAAGTTAAATTATCATAAAAATTATAGAATCCCTATGGTGTGGAAACAGGCCATTTGGCCAAACAAGTCCACACTGACCCTCCGAAGAGTAACCCACCCAGACTCATTCCCCTACCCTATTACACTACATGTACCTTTAACTAATGCACCTAACACATCCCTGAACAATTTACCTAACTGCACATCTTTGGATTGTGGGAGGAAACCCACGCACACATGGGAAAAATGTGCAAACTCCACACAGTTGCCGGAGGCTGGAATCATACCCTGCTGCTGTGAGGCAGCAGTGCTAACCAATGAGCCACCGTGTCGTCCTGAAAATCAAGATAGCACTTTACTTAAGAATAACTTCAGACTGCTACAACTAAAACGTTCTCAAACAGAATTGGTAAGCACCTACTAGGAACGGTCTTTCACATCATGACAGGAAGAATTTATCCTGTGATATCACTTAACCTATTTAGGTATTAACTGCTTACACAAAATCTCCCACCTTCCAATAGGTAAATTCTTTATAAAATTGTTTCAAATAAAATCATATGTCCACAAGACATAGGAGCAAAAGTTTGCCATTCAGGCCATCGAGTCTACTCTGCTGTTCAATGAGATCATGGCTGGTCTGATAGTACTCAACTCCACTTTCCGGCCTATTTCCTATAATCCTTGATTCCCTTACTGATTAGAAATCATATCTCAGCCTTAAATATATTTAATGACCCAGATTCTACAGCTCTCCAAGATAAACAATACCGCAGATATACTACCCTCAAGAGAGAAAACATATCCTCACCTCTATCTTAAATGGGCAATCTGTTATTCTGAAATTTTGTCTTCTGATGCTAGACTCCCCCAGAAAGAGAAGCAACCACTCCACACCTGACATGCCACTAAGAATTTTGTATGTTTCAATAATGTCTTTAAGCCTTTAAGCTTCATGCCTTTAAGCTCCAATGAGTAAAAGCGCAACCTACTCTGCTTCAAACGGACATCACTTTATAATCAAGTTAACCTAGTGAACATTTTTTGGACTCTATCCTTAGAGAAAGGAGACCAGAGCTGTCCAGTATTCCAGCTGTGGTCTGACCAGTGTCTTGTATAGTTTTAACAAGGCCTTATTTTCATACTCTATTAATACAAAGAACAAAGAAAGTTACAGCACAGGAACAGGCCCTTCTGCCTTCCAAGCCTGGACCGATCCAGATCTCTATCTGAACCTGGCGCCTATTTTCTAAGGATCTGTATCCCTCTGCTCCCTACCCATTCATGTATTTGTCTAGATACATCTTAAATTATGCTATTGTGCCTGCCTCAACCACCTTCACTGGCAACGGGTTCCAGGCACCCACCACCCTCTGCATAAAGAACTTTCCATGCATATCTCCTCTAAATTTTTCCCCTCTCACTTTGAACTTGTGACCCCAAGTAATTGAATCCCACTCTGGGAAAAAGCTTCTTGCTATCCACCATGTCTATACCTCTCACAATTTTGCAGACCTTAATCATGTCCCCCCTCAACCTCCGTCTTTTCAATGAAAACAATCTTAATCTACTCAACCTCTCTTCATAGCTAGCACCTTCCATACCAAGCAACGTCCTGGTGAACCTCCTCTGCACCCTCTCCAAAACATCCACATTCATTTGATCATGTGGCGACCAGAACTGTATGCAGTATTCCAAATGTGACCAAACCAAAGTCCTATACAACTGTAACATGACCTACTAACTGTTGGACTCAACACCCCATCTGATGAAGGAAAACATGCCGTATGCCTTCTCAACCACTTTATTGACCTGTGTTGCCACCTTCAGAGTACAATTGACCTGAACAACCAGATCTCTCTGCACATCAACTTTCCCCAGGGTGTTTCCATTTACTGTTTAGTTCACTTTTGAATTGGATCTTCCAAACTTCATCACCTTGTATTTGCCGACATTGAACTCCATCTGTCATTTCTCTGCCCAACTCTCCAATCTATATTCTGCTGTATTCTCTGAAAGTCCCCTTCACCAATCTTAGTGTCATCAGCAAACCTGCTAATCAGACCACCTATACCTTCCTCCAGATCATTTACATTTATCATAAAGAGCATTTATCATAAAAAGCACAGATCCCTGTGGAATACCACTGGTCACAGTTCCTCATTTTGAGAAACTTCCACTACTACGCTGTTTCCTGTTGCCCAGCCAGTTTTCTATCCATCTAGCTAGTGCACCCTGGACCCCATGTGACTTCACTTTCTTCATCAGCCTACCATGGGGAACCTTATCAAATGTCTTTGTACAAAAGAACCTCGAACAAGACGGGCAGGGGGTATTTTGATCAGATAACTGATCATTTGGATAATTGATCTGATCATAAACAAGCAGTAACTTATGAGTGCCAATTATCCAAACATGCCTCGGTTATCCGGCAAGGCACGCCATAATGTCATTTAACTGAAAACTGATCTGATCGTAAACAAGCGGTAATTTGAGTGGAGGTTATCGAACATGCCTCCATTATCTGGCAATGCATGCCATAATGCCATTTAGCTGAATGCTGAGTTGCCTAATGCAGTTTTTACGGCAGCTTGAGATCTTGTTCGAATAATCAGAAATTCGGATAATTGACGTTTGGATAATTGTTCCGTATATGACATCCACAGCCTTTCCCTCATCGATCAACTTTGTCACTTCCTCAACGAATTCTATTAAGTTGGTAAGACATGACCTTCCCTGCATAAAACCATGTTGCCTATCACTGATAAGTCCATTTTCTTCCAAATGGCAATAGATCTTATCCCTCAGTATCTTCTCCAGCAACTTCCCTACCACTCAGGCTCACTGGTCTATAATTATCTGGATTATCCCTGCTACCCTCCTTAAACAAGGGGACAACAATAGCAATTCTCCAGTCCTCCAGGACCTCACCCGTGATCAAGGATGCTGCAAAGATATCTGTTAAGGTCCCAGCTATTTCCACTCTCACTTCCCTCAGAAACCTGGGATAGATCCCATCCGGACCTGGGGACTTAATGCTTTTTAGAATATTCAACACTTCCTCCCTCCTTATACAAACTTGATATAAAGTAATCAAACATCTATCCCTAACCTCAATGTCCATCATGTCCTCTCCTCGGTGAATACTGATGCAAAGTACTCATTAAGAATCTCACCCGTTTTCTCTGACTCCATGCATAACTTTCTTCCGTTGTCCTTGAGTGGGCCAACCCTTTCTTCTAATTACCCTCTTGCTCCTTATTTATGAATAAAAGACTTTGGCATTTTCCTTAATCCTGTTTGTTAAATATATTTCATGACCCCTTTTAGCCCTCTTAATTCCTCGTTTCAGATTGATCCTACATTCCCGATATTATTCCAAAGCTTTGTCTGTCTTCAGTCACCCAGACCTTATGTATGCTTCCTTTTTCCTTTTAGCTAGTCTTACAACTTAACCTATTATCCATAGTTCCCTAATCTTGCCATTTCTATCCTTCATTTTCACAGGACATGTCTGTCCTGCACTCTAATCAACCTCTCTTTAAAAACTTTCCACATTTCAAATGTAAATTTACCTTTAAACAGCTGCGCCCAATCTAAATTCCCCAGCTCCAGCCGAATTGTGGTATAGTTGGCCTTCCCACAATTTAGCACGCTTTCTTTCGGACACCTCTCGTCTTTGTCCATGAGTATTCTAAAACATAAGGAATTATGATTACTATTCTCAAAGTAATCCCCCTCTGAAACTTCAACTACCTGGTCGGGCTCATTCCCCAGCACCAGCTCCAGTATGGCCCCTTTCCGAGTTGGACTATTTACATACTGCTCTAGAAAACCCTCCTGGATGCTCCTTACAAAATCTGCTCCATCTAGACCTCTAACACTAAGTGAATCCCAGTCAATGTTGGGAAAATTTAAATCTCCAATCACCACCACCCTGTTGCTCCTACATCCTTCCATAATCTGTACATATATTTATACTTTTATTTCAAGCTCACTGTTGGGAGGCCTGTAGTACAGCCCCAACATTGTTACCGCACCTTTTCTATTTCTGAGCTCTGCCGATATTGCCTCACTGCGCGAGTTCTTCACAGTGCTCTGCTTCAACAACAACTGGTTGTTTACGCTCCTCCGTCAGAATGCTCTGCAGCCGATCTGAGACATCCGTGCATCTGGGAGGCAACTTACCATTTGGGAGTCTTGTTTTCAACCACAAAACCAACTATCTACAACCGTTACAATTGAATTCCCTATGACTATAGCCCTTCAATCTTTTTACTGCCCTTCTGTACAGAAGAGCCAGCCTCAGTGCCATGAACCTGCTGCTGCCTTCCCTGGTAAGCCATTCTCCCCAAAATATCTAAAACGGTTTCCCTGTTTTAGAGGGAGATGACCGTAGGGGACTCTGCACTGACTTCCTGCCCTTTCTCTGCCTTTTGGTCACCTTTCTCCCTCAACAATCCCAATCTGCAGTGTGACCAATTCACTAAACGTGCTATCCACGACCTCCTCAGCATCGCGGATGCTCCAAAGTGCGTCTATCCGCAGTTCCAGAGCAATCACATGGTCTAACAAGAGCTGCAGCTGGACACATTTCCACCATGTGAAGGGGTCATGGACATCAGCTGCGTCCCTGAGCTCCCACATTGAACAAGAGGTGCATAACACGGGTCTGAGATCTCCTGCCATTTTTAAACTTAAGCTTAACTCAGTCTTAATTTAGATAAATGAAAAAGAAAAGTTTTTACCAATTACATGATGAAAAAAAAATAGAAAAACCTTACCTTATCAACACACCACAGACACTGTTTTTTGATTTGGAGGTGCCGGTGTTGGAGGGCGATGTATAAAGTTAAAGATCATTCCCAGGTTTACTTGGGAGCACTAGCTTGCGGAGTGCTGCTCCTTCATTAGGTGGTTGTGGAGTATAAGATCATAAGACAAAGAATTTATAACAAATGCTTACAGTGTGATGCAACTGAAATTATATATTGAAAAAGACGTGGATTGTTTTGTTAAGCCTCATCTTTGAGAATGACAATGTTGGTTTCAGTTCTTTCATATATAAATCCCAGAACTTTTTAAAGTTACATTCTCCAGTGAACTTTAACAATAGGTGCCATGTCAGCTCAGGTAATGCACTTAATGTGTGAGACACCCTGTGTGAGGCTGTCTGTGCCCCAATGTTCAGACTGATTCTATTTCTAATGAAGGGGATTTACAGAATCTTACATGGATTCATGCAGTTTTTAAGCAAAATAAAATGTCATTGTGCAAGTACATATTCACCCCACAAACTTATAAGTGTGTGTGTGTGCGCGCACGGGTGTGTGAGTGGGGGAAATACATCTGTGTGAGTGTAAAGGGGTATAAGTCTGTGAGAGGGTGCATGTGTCGGTGTGAGTGTGGAAGTATATGTGTAAGCATATGAGAGAGTTTGTGTATGAGAGGATCTACGTGAGTGCATGGGTCTGTAATGAGAGTGTGTGTGTGTGTGTGTGTGTGTGTGTGGGGGGGGGAGGGGGGGGAAGAGAGTGTGTAGTTCAGTGGGGCCACCTGTAGTTTGACATTAACCCAAGGTCCCGGTTGAGGCCATCGCCATGGGTTCCAAATTTGGCTATCAGCATTTGCTTGGCCACTTTGCGTTGTTGCCCAACCCGAAGTCCACCTTGGAGGATGGTCACCCGAAGGTCCAAGGTCGAGTGCCCTGGACCTCAGACATTTTAGAGTGTCGACACGGATACCACCATTACACGTGAGGACACCAGCCACCATTTATGGGGCAGGTACTCATGTGACTCAGTGAACATTGTCTACCTCATACTGCAGGCAAGGATGCTCTGAGGCATGGTACTTTGGCAAGATCAAACAAAGATTACAGCAACGGATGAATGGACACTGCACAATAATCAACAGGCAGGAGTGCTCCCTCCCAGCTGGAGAACACTTCAGCAGTCTGGGACATTCAACCTCAGACTTTCAGGTGACCATCCTCCAAGGCGGACTTCGGGAAGGGCAACAACACAAAGTGGCTGAGCAGAGACTGATAGCAAAGTTCGGTACCCATGGGGATGGGATGGCTTCAACCGGGATCTTGGGTTCATGGTACACTACAGGTGACCCCACTGCACTACAAACTTTTTCTTTCTCTCTCACACACACACACAAACACACTCATGTAGACTCTCATATACACACCCACTCACAGACTTATACTCCTTTACACACACTTTCTCACAGATACTCATACCCTTCCAACAATACACACCCATGGCACACACACACATACGTTTGTGGGGTGAATTTGTACTTGCACAATTACATTTTATTTTGTTCAAAAACTGCATGAATCCATGTAGGATTTTTTAAGTCCCCTCTTTTAGAAATAGAATCAGTCTGAACATTGGGACACAGACGACTTCACACAAGGCATCTCACACCTTCAATGCAATATCTGAGCTGAATGGGACGTACTGTTAAAGTTCACTTGAGATTGTAACTTTAAAAAAAAGTTATGAAAGAACTGAAACCAATGTAGTCATTCTCAAAGATGAGAGACTCAACAAACAATCCAGGTTTTTTTTATTATTAGATTAGATTCCCTACAGTGTGGAAACAGGCCCTTCGGCCCAACCAGTCCACACCGACCCTCCGGAGTAACCCACCCAGACCAATATCACTCTGATTAATGCACCTAACACTATGGGCAATTTAGCATGACCAGTTCACCTAACCTGCCCATCTTTGGACTGTGAGAGGAAACCAGAGCACCTGGAGGAAACCCACGCAGACATGGGGAGAATGTGTAAACTCCACACAGACAGTCGCCCGAGGCTGGAATTGAACCTGGGACCCTGGTGCTGTGAGGCAGCAGTGCTAACCACTGAGCCACCATTTTTCAATATATAATTCCAGTTGAATCACACTGTAAACTTTTCCCATAAATTCTGTGTCTTAAGATCTTATACACCACAATGACCTGATGAAAATTAGATTAGATTAGATTACTTACAGTGTGGAAACAGGCCCTTCGGCCCAACAAGTCCACACCGACCCGCCGAAGTGCAACCCACCCAGACCCATTCCCCTACATTTACCTCTTCACAAAACACTACAGCCAATTTAGCATGGGCAATTCACCTAACCCGCACATTTTTGGATTTGTGGGAGGAAACTGGAGCACCCGGAGCAAACCCACACAGACACAGGGAGAATGTGCAAACTCCACACAGAGAGTCACCTGAGGCGGGAATTGAACCCGGGTCTCTGGCGCTGTGAGGCAGCAGTGCTAACCACTGTGCCACCCCAAAGGAGCAGTGCTCTGAAAGCGAGTGCTTCCAAATAAACCTTTTGGACTATAACCTGGTGTTCTGTGATTTTTATCATTTTTTATGGTTAGAGGAGGAGGGTGGGTTGGAGGTACGATATGTGTAGTGTCTCGGGTTCAGCCACTGCCCAAATATATCGATTCACTCACCTTCCCAGATTGCAATTCGACCACTCCCACTCAGCTCCTCGTTCTCACCACTCCCGCTGTTGCTGCAAATGAAGGTTGCTGCCGCTCAAGGTAAATACTTTGAAGAGGAAAGTTTACCCTCCCAGCAGCCCCCGAATAAAGGCTATTTACCTTCTCTATTACCTGATGAACTTGGATGCTAGCTTTTTGTGATTCACTGAGACTCCAAATCCTTCCATGCTGCAGTTATGCAGTCATAAAGGCCAAGTGTAGCCAGTCTGAGAATTACAGGTATGTCAGTCAGGGTACTGTGGAGACATACATGTGGGGTTCGAACCAGCTCTTGAATGGTGATATGGATTTCAACCAGATGGTGTTTGTCTAAATAAAAAAAAGTCATACATGGTTGTGAAATGCTGTTGGTGCTCAAAACGTGTTTCAATGGCCAATCCACTACGTATTGACATAATATTGATGAGTTATAAGAGATCTTTGGTCTCGCTTCTGCATCAGATGTATTTTGTCGAGCTGATGCAGTTTGAATGAAACAAACTTTGTATGCCTACATAGCTCTCGATGGATTCTGTGTTCTGCTTGTATTCTGCCATGCGTATTAGGGAGTCTTCTGAAAATTTCCTTTGCTTGATTTGATTGGTTGTTCATGCCCACTGTTCCTTAACCAAATGTTCCATGGGACAGTTTTTCTTGACTTTATTTTAACTGCTTGTACCACTTGAAGTTTTAGGTTAAGACACACTTTCACATTCAATGACTAGAATTCTTAATATTCTACAATCTGATGCCACTTCCTTAAAAGTTCTAAAATGCCTGAAACTGCAGCAGGCATAAGCAGAATTTAGAATGAGCCCTGATCAAGCATTTGAAAGCAATCACAACTTATTAAATTTGTGGCGGCATCATGAACATCCAAATTTGATGACACTTGTTAAACTTGTAATTTTAGGCACATAGGCATGAAATGCTACAAGATATACACACAAAAAGCAAATATTACCAAGTATTTTCAAAATGTTTCTCAGCAGCAACCCTCACTTCTTCGATTTCAACTGGTATGATAAACAAATATTGGTCCTTCTGCTATTACGCTATTCTGCTCTTAACAAACAATCAAGGTATTTTTCAATGTATAATTTCAGTTACATCACACTGTATACTTTTGCCATAAATTCTGTGTACTCCACAATCACCTGATGAAGGAGCAGCGCTCCGAAAACTAGTGCTTCCTTCCAATTAAACCTGTTAGACTATAACTTGGTGTGATTTTTAGTCCTGTTTGCTAGCACTTAATCTGGGGTATCATGTGCTATGGCCTTTCAAGTTCATCTAAATTATTGTTAAAAGTCTGGAGGTTCCTACCGCCAACACCCTGTCAGCCACCAGATGGATTTCTTCGGAAAAAAATTAATCATGGTACATTTAATTAGATGCACGCTAACTTTGGCAGAATTTAGATTACATCAAGCAGCAAAGGCGGAAAGCACACTCGCGAGATAAGGGCAGCCTGCGTGCTCGCGTCATTCCTGGTCACGCACTGCACGGAACAGTTGAAGAGCAATGGCTGGAAACGTGGATCAGATGGTGACGGTCGGAGAGGAAGAGAGACCCATCTCCAGGTCAGACAGGTACTAGCACAGGACAAAGGGTAACTGATATGAACAGACTGTGTTCCGCGGAGTATTTTGTTTTTCATAGCGCTTTGCGCCTGGGATGGGAAGCCTGGCTGGCTCTGCTTTGGTAAGTGCGGATGGTTGCTAATGGCAACTAGGAGTGACGAGGGACTGATGGTGTTCCATGAAGACGGTTCGTCCCTCCTCCAGAAACATTGGGGACCGGAGTGGTGCTTAATGGAGCTCCCACACCTATTCAACTCTCCTGAGATGATAAACCATCATCCTTTGTGGGGAATTAGTTCCACTGATGTTATGGTAATTTACTGTATATCGGTTATACTGTATATGTTACTCGTCCCCCGAATAAAGGTCGGTAAAGCAGGATGTCTATCTTCGGTTGTGTTAAATGCATCTCTACACCACTTTTGAAATGGAACAGTCAACCTTAAAGTGCCGAATGTCCACCAGTGTAGATATGCAGGGCTAAAAGCATAGAAACAGAATGCTCGAGAATCTCAACAGGTCTGACAGCACCTGAGGAGAAAGTAAAACGGAGCTAACATTCAGAAATTGTCTAGCATTCTGTTTATTTCAGCTTTCCAGCATCCGCAGTATTTTGCTTTATCTGGGAGTAGCTCCGATTCTGCTGTTTTTGATCGCTCTGAGCGAAACGGTTGGATCACTATTTCCGGTACGATACCGGAAACATTCGTTTCGTTTGAATCGCCTTTGTAGCCTTTTTTTTGCCACCGATTTGAAATTGGAGCACGTTCCCGGAAGTGGCTGCAGAACGTCATGTTCCCTCCATTTCAGTCATATTCATGTCTTTATCTAAACATCTCTTAAACGCCCCTATCGTATCTGCCTCTACCACCACTAGATTCCTACCACGGTTTAAAAAAAATAGTTTTGTGTCGCAAGTTGCTATGATCCAGACTGCACAACGTGAAAGTTTCATTAGTAACCGTTAAACAAGAACTCGACAAACATTTAGAACCATAACACAATAGAAAAGTTAAGGCATAATCTATTTTATCTGTGCCAGCTACTCATTCTAATCTTACTTTACAGCATCTGCTCCTCAATCTTACAGTTTGTAGTTCAACAGGTGTATATCGAAGTTCCTTTTAGGATTTCCACCCCTACCAGCAAACGGGGCAGCAAAATCCAGGCATGCACCACCCTCTGGATCAAAACGTTTTTCCTCATGACACCTGTAAACCTATAAATCTTGAGTCTCTTCCCTCAGGAATTGACCTCACTGAAGGGGAAATCGATTTAGTTAATCCACATCCTTCTCTGTTGCAAAAAAACCACCATGAGCCTGTCTAATCATGGCTGCAATTTACGAGCCGTGGCAAATAAATCTTCTCGGTTTCTTCTATCACTTCCTTTTGTTTTTTCCATTCTCTTCTCCCCCTCTATCTTGTCCAATATATCTTCACTTAAAACTGGCATTTGCATATGACACCAAAATTGGAGGTGTTGTGGACAGTGAAGAAGGTTACCTCTGATTATAACAGGATCTTGACCAGATGGGCCAATGGGCTGACAAGTAGCAGGTGGAGTTTAATTTAGATAAGTGAGGTGCTGCGTTTTGGCAAAACAAATCTTAGCAGCACTTAAACACTTAATGGTAAGGTCCTAAGGAGCGTTACTGAACAAAGAGATCTTGGAGTGCAGGTTCATGGCTCCTTGAGGGTGGAGTTGCAGGTAGATAGGATAGTGAAGAAGGCGTTTGGTATGCTTTCCTTTATTGGTCAGAATATTGAGTAGAGTCATAGAGATGTACAGCATGGAAACAGACCCTTCGGTCCAACTCTTCCATGCCGACCAGATATCCCAACCCAATCTAGTCCCACCTACCAGCACCTGGCCCATATCCCTCCAAACACTTCCTATTCATATACCTATCCAACTGCCTCTTGAATGTTGCAATTGTACCAGCCTCCATCACTTCCTCTGGCAGCTCATTCCACACACATACCACCCTCTGCATGAAAAGGTTACAGGAGTTGGGAGGTCATGTTACGGCTGTACAGGACATTGGTTAGGCCACTCTTGGAATATTGCATGCAATTCTGGTCTCCTTCCTATTGGAAAGATGTTGTGAAACTTGAAAGGGTTCAGAAAAGATTTACAAGGGTTTTTTTTTAGATTAGATTACTTTACAGTGTGGAAACAGGCCCTTCGGCCCAACAAGTCCACACCGACCCGCCGAAGCGTAACCCACCCATACCCCTACATTTACCCCTTACCTAACACTACGGGCAATTTAGCATGGCCAATTCACCTGATGTGCACATCTTTGGACTGTGGGAGGAAACCGGAGCACCCGGAGGAAACCCACGCAGACACGGGGAGAATGTGCAAACTCCACACAGTCAGTCGCCTGAGTCAGGAATTGAACCCAGGTCTCTGGCGCTGTGAGGCAGCAGTGCTAACCACTGTGCCACCGTGCTGCCCACTAAACCCTGGGTGTTGCCAGGGTTGGAGGATTTGAGCTATATGGAGAGGTTGAATAGGCTAGGGCTGTTTTCCCTGCAGTGTCGGAGGCTGAGGGGTGACCTTTGAGGTTTATAAAATCATGAGGGGCATGGATAGGATAAATAGACAAAGTTTTTTCCCTGGGGTGGTGGAGTCCAGAACTAGAGAGCATAGGTTTAGGGTGAGAGGGGAAAGATATAAAAGAGAGCTGAGGATGGTGTGTGTATGGAATGAGCTGCCAGAGGAAATAATGGAGGCTAGTACAATTGCAACATTTAAAAGGCATCTGGATGGGTATGTGAATAGGAAGGGTTTGGAGGGATATGGGTCAGGTGCTGGCAGGTGGGACGAGATTGAGTTGGGATATCTGGTCAACATGGATGGGTTGGACTGAAGGATCTGTTTCCGTGCTGTACTTTTCTATGACTCTATCCTGGATTATTCTATGCAAGTAATAGTTAATTCTACTTCTTAATATTGATTCTGGTAACTTCCCACTCTGACATCATGCTAACTGGCTCTTAATTATTGGGCCTATTTCTTGCATCTTTTTCTGAATCATGGTGCAACATTCGCAGAGTTCCGATCCTCTAGTCTTGAGGGAAAGAATCTACAGGACGATTAGGAATTGGGGGAGTGAGAATATTGGATAGCGCTTTCAAAGATTTGGTACCGGCATGATTTGTATTGCGTTTGAACAGTTTGTTGTTTGATGCAATAACTGGATCATGAACTCTTGAAGTTATATGCAGACAAAACCCTTGCATTGGCACATCTATTGAGCCACTAAAATTGTAGTTTCCCAGGCCTCCTTTGGACAGGGTTTGAAATTGTGCTTAGAAGGAAGTGTACATATTGAGAAGTGTTGGAGACGTTAGAATCATTGACAATGGATAAATTGCCAACGCTGGATGGATTATTCCTTAGGATGTTGAAGGAGGTCACTGAGGAAATAGCAGGTGCTGTGAGGATTATTTTCCAATCTTCACTTGACATAGGTGAGGTGCCAGAAGAATGCAAATGTGGTTCCGTTGGTTAAAAACATTTCAAAGGAAATGTCAAACAATTGTAGACCGATTAATCTTAATTCATTGGTGGACACACTGTAAGCATTAATCCTGAGAGATCAGACCAAACTGTCACTTAGAAAGGCATGGACTAGTCAGGGATAGTATGGCTTTGTTAAGGGAAGGTCATACCTTTCAAATTTGAATGAATTTTTTGAAGAAGTGACAAGGAGGATTGATGAAGATGGTGCAGTGGATTTCTACGTGAATTTTAATAACACATTTGACGAGGTCCCACGTGACAGGCTGGTCAAAAAGTAAAAGCCAATGGGATATAGGGTAATGTGCCAAATTGGATTTAATGTTGGCTTAGTAATAGGAAGCCAAGGGTAATGGTCGCTGGCTGCCCTTGTGAATGGAAAGCTGTTACAAGTGGTGTTTCGCAGAGTTCCGTTTTAGGACTTGTGCTGTTGTTTTATACACTAATGGTTAACCATTTGGACTTGAATGTGGGGGCGCACAGTTGGGAAATTTGCAGATGGCACCAAAATTGGCCACATTGTGGATTGTGTAGAGGATAATTGTAAGTTTGAAAATGTTAAACATGGGTTGGTGGAGTGGGCAGGAAAGTTGTAGATAGAGTTCAGCACTGAATGCATTAGCTCACAATAATCAGGGAAATCGAGCAGTAAATGGGAATATACTGAGAGGGGTAGATAAAGTGAGAAATCTTGGCATGCAAGTGCACAGGTCCCTAAAGTAGCAGTACAGGTTAATTACATCCAAGAGTGTGGTACTGGAAAAGCACAGCCGGTGAAGCAGCATCTAAGGCGCAGTAGAATCGTCAGGTAAATTAGATTATCAAGAAGGTGTATGGAATGTTCTCCTTCGTTGGCAGAGGTATAGAATCTTTAAAAGCGTGGATATAATGAAACTGTAGAAGACACTGAGACCAAAACTGGCATATTGTGCGCAGGGTTTGGTGACTACATTACAAGAAAGATGTAATTGCTTTGGAGAGAGTTGCCAGGGCAACTGGCATATCTGTGGCTATGAGGAGCGATTGGAAACGTTGGGGTTGTTTTTCTTGGAAGAGAGAAGGCTGAGCATCAAAATGATGGAGATATATAAAATTGTGATGGGTAGAGAAACAGTAGACAGGAGGAACTTGTTTATCTTAGCAGAGAGTTCATAAACCAGAGGTCATAAATACAAACTAAGTAGCAAAAGTTTAGAGAGGACATGATGAAGAGCCAATTTAACGTAGCGGTTACACCTTAAGTGCTGTAAATTGCTGCAGGGCTAGGAGTTGTTTGCAGAAAGATAGGATTAGAAAGATATCTGGAAGTCTTTGGATCGGCATGGAGAAGATGGGCCGAGTCCTATGTTTTTACTTCGGCATTCAAGAGATTGTGTTTGTGGAAGCATTTCAAATGAGTTTGGGACAAGTGCAATGTTGCACTGAAGTTTTTTGTCCTTCTTCTTCAATGCAGTTCTACACAGAAATATAGAAACATTGCATTGCAAATATATAAATGTTAGTCAGTCAGACTTTTATTAATTACAGATTGTAACTGCTGATATCCTGAAGCATGTGCAGTAAAATCTCTGAACTTAAATTGAAATAGTGCTTTAAAGGATGATCAAACACAAACCAGAATGTAAAAATTATATTGAGAAAAACTTTCAGATTAGGTGCATTTTTATTAAAACTTTTCAAAATAAAAACAATTTCAGCACGTGAGGTCTTTTTTAAAAAAGTGCGTAGTCTTAATTTATCATTGATCTGTTGGGGTTAACAGACACTTCACTCAGTGTAAGCCTTGAAGGTCACCCAGTCAATACTGCTTTATAGAACAAAGGAACATATGCTTTCATTCCAATGCAAGCTTCAACTAAGGTGTACGCCACACAGGGTACAATCTTGAGAAGGAAGAGCAAGATGTTATTGCCAGAGAGGGAAACATATTAGCACTGAAGGTTGTTCACTTAGTTGCTTCCTGGGATTAAGAGGTTAGCAAGCACAGTTAAACATAACGCTTTTATTCACGGCAGTTCAAAAGAATGAAGTGTGAACTTATTGAACTACATGAGTTTCTGAAGTGTTTGACAGGATAGATGTTGAGAAGATGTTTCCACTCGTGAAGATATCTTGAACTGGGGGCTTAGGTACGGAATGAGGGAGCACTCATTTAAAACTGAGATGCAAAGGAATTTCTTCTGTCAGAGGATAGTGAATTCTCTGCTTCAGACGTTTGCAAGCAGATCACTGAAATTATTTAAAGAGGAGGTAGATCAATTTTTGAAATATCGGGGAATTCACAGCTATGCGGAGCTGGTACAAAAGATAAATTGAGGCCTGGGATAGGTAAGGCATAGTCTCGTTATTTGGCAGTGCAGGCTTAAAGGATCAAATGGTCTAATGATGCTCCTGATTTCTTATCATCTTAGAAGAAAAAGGAGCAAGGGTAGGCCTTTGGATCATTGAGCTAAGCGCTAAATTATAAAGCAGAACCAAAAAGGTGGTAATCTGTTTTTCTATCTGAGTGACAAGCTAATGGGTGCAGGATCAACCAGATTAAAAAGGTAAATGCATGGCTCATAGGCATGGGAGGAAAAGTGCAAATTCATGGGATATTGGCACCAGTGCTGGTGAAGGATAAAGCTGTTTCAATGGACAGGCTCCACTTGAATTGTGCTGGGACCAGAATCCTGACTAAATGTATAACTAGGGCTGTAGAAAAGGCTTTAGACTAAATGGGGATTGGTGGTTCAGTTGCATGGAAAATTGTAAATTCAAAGGCACAGGAAAATATGGGATTGCTGGTTAGCGATGAGGTTAATTGTTACCAGAATTTAAAAGTTAGGCATGGAGTTTGTTTCTTCATAATAAAAGTTTTGGGAAACCTGATAATAGAAGAAACTTAAAGGCTTTGTAGCTTAATGTGAAAAGCATTCAGAATAAGGTAGACAAACTGTTCATACAAGTTGAAGTCACAAGGACTTTGCAATAACTCCACGGAGGCCAGTATCCCATCACCAAGTCCCCCTTTATTTACATGTAGAGTGTCCTTGACACTCATCCAGCTCCCAGTGAACAGGATGTCTGACACAACTGTCCCTGTCTATCAGATAGGCCTCACTGGGGCTGTTAATCTGGTCCAGTCAGAGAACTCATATTCCATGAAGTCCACCTGGCTGACTTAGTTATAATCACTCCAGTCTTTCCACTAGATAAAGTGAGGGGGGGGAGAAAGTGAGGCTGAGGAGAGATTAATTTTTTTTCCTGAACAAGTAACAGGACAGAGTAATAGGCACAGCAGGTGAGGGGACCACAGAGTGGGATGTTGTACTTAAATGTGCACAGTATACAGCAGAGAGTAAATGGGTTTGTAGTGCAGATCAAAATTGGCAGAGAAGATGTGGGCAAAAAGGCCCCGAAGGAAGTTATGTACAGGCCTGAAAGCAGCAGTCTGGATCTGCAGTAGAAAATAAATGTGGAATAGAAAACGCTTGTAGGAAAGACACTACAAGAATAATCATTGGGGACTTGGTATGTAGATGAACAGGGAAATTAGGTTGGTTCTTAGGTTGGTAGAAAAGTAATTTGTGGAATGTCTGCAATTTTGTTTTTTTGGAATAGCTTATGGACTAGGCAGTTTTGGATTTATGAGGCAGACTTGATTTAGGGAACTTATAGTGAAGGAACCCCTAGGGGCAGTGACCATAATATGATAGAATTCATGCTACAGTTTGCAAGGGAGAAGTTTGAATTAGATTTGATGGTATTACAATTGAGTAAAGTTAACTACAAAGTCACGAGGGAGGAGCTGGGGCCAGAATAAATTGGAATGGTAGCCAAGCAAGAAAGATGGCAAGGTAGCAATGGCAGGGGATTTTCAGCAGGCACAGCAGAATTGATGCCAAGGAAGAAGAACTCTACTAAGGGGAGGACGAGGGAACCATAGCTAATGAGTGAAGTGTAAAAGCAAAAGAAAAATGTACAATATCATGGGGTTAGTGCTAATCCAGAGGGCAGCCTTTAAAACTCAGCAGAAGAGAAGCAAAAAGGTGGGAGAAAATGAAAAATGAGGGTAAGCTCACAAGTAATAGCAAAAAAGATTGCAAGAGTTTTGTTTTAGAAAGGTAAGAAAGAGGCAAGAGCGGATATTGGACTGCTGAAAAATGAGGCTGCTCAAGTAATAATGGCGAGCAAGGAAATGGCAGAGGAACAGAATAGGTGCTTTACGTTAGCTGACTGATAGAAGATAGAGGGTGGGGATAAGAGGATTCTTTTTTTTTCAGGATTACAGTCCGTATAGGGATCCCTGAAATCTGCAGAGATCAGTGCTTTTTAAATTCACACATGGGATGAGGGAGTCACTGGCTAAGCCAGCATTTATTACCCATCCCTAATTGGCCAGAAAGCAGATGAAGAGTCGACTGCATTGCTGTGTCTGGAGTAAGGAGTCGGTCAGATGATCTTCAGTAAGGCATTGGACAAGGTTCCCCATGGGAGACTGATTAGCAAGGTTATATCTCAGAGTATAGGGTGAGATAGCCATTTGGATACAGAACTGGCTCAAAGGTAGAAGGCAGAGGGTGATGGTGGAGGGTTGTTTTTCAGACTGGAGGCCTGTGACCAGTGGAGTGCCACAAGGATCGGTGCTGGGTCCTCTATTTTTGCCATTTACATAAATGATTTGGATGGGAGCATAAGAGGTATAGTTAGTAAGTTTGCAGATGACACCAAAATTGGAGGTATAGTGGACAGCGAAGAGGGTTACCTCCGATTACAACCAGATCTTGACCAGATGGGCTAATGGGCTGAGCAGTGGCAGTTGGATTTTAATTTAGATAAATGTGAGGTGCTACATTTTGGGAAAGCAAATCTTAGCAGGACATATACACTTAATGGTAAGGTCCTAGGGAGTGTTGCTGAACAAAGAGACCTTGGAGTGCAGGTTCATAGCTCCTTGAAAGTGGAGTCGCAGGTAGATAGGATAGTGAAGAAGGCATTTGGTAAGCTTTCTTTTATTGGTCAGAGTACAGGAGTTGGGAGGTCATGTTGCGACTGTACAGGACATTGGTTAGGCCACTGTTGGAATATTGCGTGCGGTTCTGGTCTCCTTCCTATCGGAAAGATATTGTGAACCTTGAAAGGGTTCAGAAAAGATTTACAAGGATGTTGCCAGGGTTGGAGAATTTGAGCTATAGGGAGAGGCTGAACAGGCTGGGGCTGTTTTCCCTGGAGCAATAGAGGCTGAGGGGTGACCTTATAGAGGTTTCCAAAATTATGAGGGGCATGGATAGGGTAAATGGGCAAAGTCTTTTCCCTGGGGTCGGGGGGTCCAGGACAAGAGGGCATAGGTTTAGGGTGAGAGGGGTAAGAAATAAGAGATCTATAGGGCAACTTTTTCACACAGAAGGTGGTACGTGTATGGAATGAGGTGCCAGAGGAAGTGGTGGAGGCTGGTACAATTGCAACATTTAAGAGGCATTTGGATAAGTATATGAATAGGAAGGGTTTGGAGGGATATGGGCCAGGTGCTGGCAGGTAGGACTAGATTGGGTTGGGATATCTGGTCGGCATGGACGGGCTCAACCAAAGGGTCTGTTTCCATGATGTACATCTCTATGACTCTAAGTAAGGATGGCAGTTTCCTTCCCTAACATGTTTTAGTTAGCCAGATGGCTTTTCTGATAATCTGCAGTGGTACCATGGCCATGGTTAGACTTTTTTAATTCTAGGCTTTCATTGAATTCAAATTCTACTGTCTGCCATCGTGAGATTCAAACCTGGGTCCTCAGAACATCACCAGGAGTTCTGGACTAATGATAATACCATTAGGCCGTTGCTTCCCAACTATTCATGATCTAAACATTAATGATCTAGATGAAGGAACTGAGGGCATCGTTGCTAAGTTTGCAGATGATACGAAGGTGGAGGTGCAGGCATGGAGATTGCAGAAGGATTTGGTAGACTAGAAGAGTGGCAAAGAAGTGGTAGATGGATGAATTTGGTATAGGCTATTTTCTAAATGGAGAAAGGCTTCAGAAATCTGAAGGGACTTGAGAGAATCCTGAACTAACATTCTTAAGATTAATATGTAGGTTCAGTTGGCGGTTAGGAAGGCACATACAATGTTAGCATTCATTTGAAGAGGGCTAGAATACGAGCAGAAATGTACTGAGTTAAAAACCGAGAAAACTGTGAATGTTGTAAATCAAACAAAAAACAAATTGCTGGAAAAGCTCAGCAGGTCTGGCAGCATCTGTGGAGAGAAAGCAGGGTTAACGTTTTGGGTCAAGTTACCCTTCCTCAGACCCCTTCTCGGCTCTAAGGAAGGGTCACTTGATGTGAAATTTTAACTCTGATTTCACTCCATAGATGCTGCCAGACCTGCTGAGCTTTTCCAGTAATTTTGTTTTTATTTCAGAAATGTACTGAGGCTGTATAAGGTTCTGGTCAGACTGTATTGGAAATTTCGTGAGCAGTTTTGGGCCCCGTATCTAAGGAAAGATGTGCTGTTTTGGAGGGATCCAGAGGAGGTTGATCCTGGAGGTGAAGGGCTTGCCATATGAGATGCGATTTGAGGATTTCTCTGTACTTGGTGTTTTAAGAAATGAGGGGCAATCTTATAGAATGCTGAGAAGCCTGGATAGCGTGGATGTGGAGAAGATCTTTTCATTAGTAGGAGAAGCTAAGACTTGAGGGCACAACCTTAGAGTGAAGGGACAACCCTTTACAAGTGAGACAAAAATAAATTTCTTCAGCCAGAGGGTGCTGAATCTGTGGAATTTGTTGCCATAGAAGGCTGTGGTGGCCAAGTCATCGAGTGTATTTAAGACCGAGATAGATTGATCTCCTTAATCAAGAACCAAAAGTTGTAAGAAGAAGACAAGAAAACGGTGTTGAAAAATTATGTTCATTATGATGAATGGCAGAGTAGGCTCGATGGGCTGGATGGCATAATTCTGCTCCCATATCTTGTGTGTCTATACTTTATTTAACAAGATGAGGCTGACCTGTGTCAACATCACCTTCCTGCATGTTCTCCATTTCTCGATCTTTTGGGATTGAAAAATATACTGTTCAGTTGTCATGCATATTCTAGTCAATGTCCATACATTTCTGGGGAGATAAGTCCACAGGCACACAAGACTGACCGTTGACTTAAATATCCATGTTATTTTGGCTGGCACAATACTGAACATGTGATCAAAGTTCTGTTGCTTCAGCTTGGATTTCACTGCTTCTGGGTGATTCTTGTCTGAGGTCAGTTGCAGCTGCTATCTTGATTGTTTAGATAGTCATTACAAACTACCAGGAAATTCTGCTGTTAGATACAATAACATCACTTGAAACCAGAATGTAACTTCTTTACTTAGAAATGCTGTTCTGTGTTTCACATGATTTCACATTCTGGATGGACAATTATAGTTCACATGCAAGAACAAGTCTATAAAGTTCAAAATTCAGACCAGAGTGAAGCGAGGCTGTGTGGTAGCCCATATATTACAATTCAGTTGACAGCAACTAATTTATCTTATCAACTGTTCTGTCAGTATTAAGTACCATCTAGATGCACACGCTTTTAACCTCTGAGTTCTGTACCAAAACTAAATTGACTATCACTGATAAACATGAACTGTAGTTGGCAGATGACAAGTGTCATTGCCCACTGCACATATTTGCAAGCCACTTTTCCCCTTTTTTATTTTTTGCATACAAGAAACTTAGGCTCACCTGAATGCTGCCAAAAACAAAACTTCGATCAACCTTAGATCTTATTGGTCAATCATTGTACCATCCATTTACTTTGAAAGAGAGACTCTGAAATATATTGAGCAACTTCTGTATCTTGGCAGCCATCCCACTCAAAAGATAAGTAGTAATAGGAGATCAAACACCAAATCACATGCTCCAGCTCCAGCTTCAACAAACTATTAACAGAAAGTGGTGACATCAAAGATTTCTGCAAGTCAAAAAAAAAGTCGAAGTGTGAGAACAATTGTCATCATCACACACCTATACTGTATTGAGATCTGAACTATATATCAGTAATACATGCGCTCTTGAGAAATTTTCAGTGTCTCCAGCCACATCTGATTTAAAGAGAAGATTATGGAACATGTGTGGTGGGCTTCTTGAGGCCGCTCCACAAATATTTAGCCAAAATTTCTGTATAATAAGCTTTGGACTGGATACTTGTGTTCAGATTGCCAAAAACATGTTCCCCCATCAGGTCTTATTTTCTCTGCTCTCAAATGGCCAGAGTTCCAGGGAGGACATAAAGAACGCTTCAAAAATACTCTGAAGTGTGGCAGCTTAATATCTGGGAGCCTCTGATTGCTCAAAATTGCGACTGCTTGTCAATGAAGCTGTGTCTTCCTTTGGGTCACAGCAGTGAGGCAGAAAAAGAAAATTGAAGGAATCAAATCCTGTACTACGAATTTGCCTGAATGGAGGAGGATGTCTCAACTAATGGTCAAAGATCTCTGGGTTGAAAATTGTTTGCTCAGTCACAAGAAGACACATGGCAGTAACTCATGATACTGAATAGATGTCCTCCTAGAATTGAAGGTCATAATAGTTATAGGTCACACATTTCTAATCCTGATATCTGAAATGTTGCAGGGTATATCAAGGCAAATGATCTTCTTTTGTTAATTTGAAACCTTGGCAGCTTCCTGCATTATGCTTCTTAGCTACCCAATGTAAGCTTGAACAAAGTAGGAGAGAATTGTGCAAGTGGATTGGATAATCAAAGATGAATTTTGAACAAAAGGGTGAGAACCTACTTGCAATTCTGAAATTGCTTTATGGTTCTAGCTCAGGTAGTCAAAAAACCTTTGTGTCCATTTCTATTTACCAGGACTGTGAAAAGAGGCCTATGATTTGTTTGTGGTCAAATACAGATGCAATTCAGAGCACTTACTTCAAGAATCATGGATTAGTATGGTTCATTATATCTATGAAGTTGAAATTTATTGTCACTAATGAAGCTCTGAGTTACTAAACTGCATTCTAAATATCTTAAGTATTTTATAACTAATTCTTAAGTTGAGCAGGAATTTTCAATGTTACAATCATACAATTTATAAATAGGCACATTGAATCTGCTGTGCATAAGATCATGGCTAATCTGTGCCCTCAACTCTTTGTATTGCCCTACAATCGTTCACACCCATGCAGTTGTTAATCTGTCTTAACTCAATCTTTAAAATATTCAATCAACCTATCCTCATTGCTCTTTGGGGTAGAAAAATTCCACAGAGTAAGAACGTTCAGAGAAATAAATCCTCATCCTAAATTGGAGACTTATTTTTTCCAAATATGTCCCAGAGGGGAGAAAATAATCCCCTCAGTATCCACCTTGTCAAGTCCTTTTTATATGCTTCCATAAATCTTCTGAACCCCAATGGATATAAGCTCAATCTGTTGAACCCTTCCTTACAAGATTTTTCTCAAGGTTTTATCCCAGGAATTTGTCAAGTGAACCTTCTCTGAACTGTAAGATTCAATTATATATCCTTTATCAAATCAGATCATTGGATCACAACTGAAGTAGTTCAATCGATGCTCAGTATACTTTAGCAGATCATCCCTACTTTTTTTAATATTCTATTCCCCTTGGAATAACCTAACAACATTCCATTTCTTTTCTAATAACTTGCTGTATCTGCACACTAATTTTTAATGATTCATTTACAGAGATGCCTAGATCTTTTACTGCAGAGTTCTGCGATCTCTCTCTCTCTCTCTCTCTCTCTCTCTCTCTCTCTCTCTCTCTCTCTCTCTCTCTCTCTCTCTCTCTCTCTCTCTCTCTCTTTAAATATCTTTTTTATTCTTTCTGCCAAAATGGTTAAGTTCACATTTTTCCACATTAAACTCCCATCTTCAATTTTTGCCCATACACTTAACCTATCTATATTCCTTTTCAGATCCCCAAGCCCTCTTAGAACTAAAGTGTCCTACCTCTCATTTTGTCATCAGTAAATTTTGCAACCTTTTATTTGGTCCCTTCATCCAAGTCATTGATATAGATTGACATAGAATAATTAAGGCCTCAGTAGTGACTTCTGTGACACTCAAACAGTTGCAGCTCATCATTCCCAAAAAAACGAATCATTTATCCTTGCTTCTTGTGAGTTAACCTATCCTTTATCCATGTTAATAATTACCTCCTATACAGTGAGTTCTTACTTTGAACAGTAACTTTGATGTAACACTTTATCAAATCCATTTAAGCTACTTCCACAGCTTCTCACTTATCCACATTGCTTGTCACATCCTCAAATAATTCCAATAAATTAGTCAAGGGTGATTTCATTTTCACAAAATCTCATAACTGATTGAAATATAGATCAGAGCATACTCTCCATGACAGATGTTAGTCTAAGTTTGCTCCTTTCTTGAATAGGGAAGTTACATTTGCTAAAGTTGTGGTTGATGGGATCCTTGCAGAGCCTCAAAATTAAAACAATTTGTTCCTATCTCAGCCGCCACTTCTTTTAAGAGCCTAGATGCATGCGGCAGATTCTGGGGTCACGTCAGCGTTTTATTCTTGATTTTTCTGAGTGCCTTTCTCTATCATTGTAAATACTTTAAATTTCTCCATTGCTTCCCTTGCTGGTATTTGTGACCTCTGCAATGAAGACAGACACAGAAAATGTTGACTTAATGCTTCCCAATTTCCAAGTCTTGCTGTTGAGGGCACTAATACTTATTTTAGCTATTCTTAACCTTTTTACATAATAGAATCTCTTGCTATCTATTTTTGTGCGTCAAACTAACTTTCTGCCTTATTCTACTTATTAAACCCTTGTTAATTACCTTTTATTTATGTTCAAAACATGTGTTTTAGACCTACACTTGTCACTGTCAAACTGGATGTGAAATTTAATTATGATATTACCACCGCTACCTCGACACTCCTTTTACAAATGAGGTCATTAGCCCTGTTCCATTGCACATGACCAGGTCCAGAATAGTCTTCTGTCTGGTGAAAAACAACATTGTCCAGGTACACTCTGAACTTATTCAGAGTGAGCCACCATGCCATCCCACTCAATGGTTTAGCACTGCTACCTCACAGCGCCAGGGATCCGGGTTTAACCTTGGGCGACTGTATGGAGTTTGCACATTCTCCCTGTCTGTGTCTGGGCTTCCTCCAGGTGCTCTGGTTTCCTCCTACAGCCCAAAAATGTGCGGGTTAGGTAAATTGGCCATGCTAAATTGCCCCATAGTGTTCAGGAAGTGTAGGTTAGATGCATTAGTCAGGGGTAAATATAGAATAATAGAGTAGGGGAATGGGTCTGGGTGGGTTACTCTTCCGAGGGTCCGTGTGGACTTGTAGGGATTCTGCATTGTTCTATGTAGGGATTTGATGCTATTTGTTCTCCAGGCTATTTTTCTTAATCTGATTCATGTAATTGAAAATAATCTGCAATTACTGTTTAACATTTTGTTTCAAATTCCCATTTTTCTTAAATACTCTGTTCTATACTTTTGCTACTCCATAGGGGATCTTGCACTAGTCTCAGACAGACTTCTTACTTTTTTTTCCTGTTTCTTTTCTCGAGCCGAATTGATTCTGCATCTTAACCTTTAGAACAAACGTTAGATCTCTAGTATACTAATGTTCCCTGAATTACCAGACTTACCTCAACACCTTTTCTAGCCTCCCATTCTTCTGAAGTGTCAAGAACCCTTAAGATTTTGGTTCCCAGCATTGTCCAATGTGCAGCCAATTTGGTTAGCAGGTAGTGTGTATGTATTTTAATCTGTACTAATAATTTACCCAAATTATCATAAAACCATAAGAGCAAAAATTAGGCCATTTGGCCCATTGAATCTGCTCCACCATTTAATCATGGTCGATAGGTTTTTCAACCCCATTTTTCCGCCTTCTCCCCATAACGTTTGATCCCCTTGGCAATCAAGAAGTTATCTATCTCTGTTTTTAAATATACTCAGTGACCTGACCCCCACAACTTCCTGTGGCAATGAATTCCACAGATTCACCATCTCCTGTAAAGAATTTTCTCGTTTTCACTGTCCTGAAAGGTCGTCTCTTTACTTGAAGACACTGCCTTTGTGTCCTTATCTCTTCTGTCAATGAAAACATCTTCCCGACGTCCACTCTGTCCAGGCCATTCAGTATTCATAAGTTTAAATCAGATCCCCCTCTTCTAAATTCTATCGAGTAAAGTCCTCAAACGTTCCTCAAATGTTAAGCCTTTAATTCCTGAGATCATTTTCATGAACGTGCTCTGGGGCCAATACATCTTGCTCATAATATTGTAAATGTGGTCTGATGAATACCACACATATAATAACCTTTTTTATTTTTGTTTATGTAATATGTAATTCTGAATATGTAATTGCGCAAATAAGTATGACTAATATGCTACATATTCTATCCTAGTGGTAGTGGCGAGGATTCCTTGGACAGTTTGTTCTCTCGGCTACCATTAACTCCATCTCTTTCTCCACGGAAAAGAACAACAAGCCAAAGTAAATCCGAACCACCACTTCTAAGGACGAGCAAGCGCACCATCTACACTGCAGGGCGACCTCCCTGGTACAATGAGTCAGGAACTCCATTTAAAGAAGCATTTGTTATTGGTAAGTAATACTGTTTTACACAGTATTCATCGCAATTAAAGTGAAATATGATTTTAAACCTTGATAACGCAGAATAATGGAACAAGTGAACGAAAGTAAGCCTTTTGATCACATTCTGTATTTTGGACAGACCATGGCTTAATACCTCAACATTATGTACCCACTTTGGTTTCATGTCCCATATTACCCTCACCTATCCAAAAAACTATCAGTCTCCATTTGAAAATTTAAACTGACCAAGCTCAAAGTTTTTTGAAGGAGAGACTTTCAGACTTTGACTGTTATGACTTAGTTTGGGTAGTGAACTGGAAATCGAGCTATTCCCAGGTTAAAAACATCTAAAAAGCACATCTAAAAATTTATCTGACTTGCAGAACCAAGTTTCTCTATTACAAGTCATAGAGATGTACAGCATGGAAACAGACCCTTCGGTCCAACACGTCCATGCCGACCAGATATCCCAACCCAATCTAGTCCCACCTGTCAGCACCCGACCTATTATCCCTGCAAACCCTTCCTATTCATATACTCATCCAAATGCCTCTTAAATGTTGCAATTGTACCAGCCTCCACCACTTCCACTGGCACCTCATTCCATACCCGTACCACTCTGTGTGAAAAATTGCCCCGTAGGTCTCTTTTATATCTTTCC
>NC_057712.1:53564361-53568119 GCF_004010195.1 Chiloscyllium plagiosum
TCACAGGTGAGGTGCCGGAAGACTGGAGGTTAGCAAACGTGGTGCCACTGTTTAAGAAGGGTGGTAAGGACAAGCCAGGGAACTTTGGACCAGTGAGCCTGACGTCGGTGGTGGGCAAGTTGTTGGAGGGAATCCTGAGGGACAGGATGTATATGTATTTGGAAAGGCAAGGACTGATTAGGGGTAGTCAACACGGCTTTGTGTATGGGAAGTCATGTCTCACAAACTTGATTGAGTTTTTTGAAGAAGGTGAGGAGTAGAGGGATACAGATGCTTAGGAATTGACCGACAGGTTTAGACAGTACATTTGGATCAGTTCAGGCTTAGAGGGCCGAAGGGCCTGTTCCTGGGCTGTAAATTTTCTTTGTTCTTTTAAGTAACAAAGAGGGTTGATGAGGGCAGAGCAGTAGATGCGATCTATATGGACTTCAGTAAGGCGTTCGACAAGGTGCCCCATGGGAAACTGGTCAGCAAGGTTAGATCTCATGGAATACATGGAGAACTCGCCATTTGGATACAGAACTGGCTCAAAGGAAGACAGAGGGTGGTGGTGGAGGGTTATTTTTCAGACTGGAGGTCTGTGACCAAGTGGAGTGTCACAAGGATTGGTGCTGGGTCCTCTACTTTTTGTCATTTACATAAATGATTTGGATGCGAGCATAAGAGGTACAGTTAGTAAGTGTGCAGATGACACCAAAATTGGAGGTGTAGTGGACAGTGAAGAAGGTTACCTCAGATTACAACAGGATCTTGACCAGATGGGCCAATTGGCTGAGAAGTGGCAGATGGAGTTTAATTCAGATAAATGTGAGGTGCTGCATTTTGGGAAAGCAAATCATAGCAGGACTTATACACTTAATGGTAAGGTCCGAGGGAGTGTTGCTGAACAAAGAGACCTTGGAGTGCATAGCTCCTTGAAAGTGGAGTCGCAGGTACTAAGAATTGCTTTCCCAAAATGCAGCACCTCGCATTTATCTGAATTAAACTCATTCTTCCACTTCTTAGCCCATTGGCCCATCTGGTGAAGATCCTGTTGTAATCCGAGGTAACCCTCTTCGCTGTCCACTACACCTATTCATATACCCATCCGTGTGGGCAGCACAGTGGCACAGGGGTTAGCACTGCTGCCTCACAGCGCCAGAGACCCGGTTCAATTCCCATCTCAGGCGACTGTCTGTGTGGAGTTTGCACATTCTCCCAGTGTCTGCATGGGTTTCCTCTGGGTGCTCCGGTTTCCTCCCACAGTCCAAAAATGTGCAGGTTAGGTGAATTGGCCATGCTAAATTGCCCGTAGTATTAGGTGAAGAGATAAATGTAGGGGAATGGGTCTGGGTGGGTTGCGCTTCGGCGGGTCGGTGTGGACTTGTTGGGCCAGAGGGCCTGTTTCCACACTGTAAGTAATCTAAAAACCTCCAATTTTGGTCTCATCTACTTCCTTTTATTGGTCAGAGTATTGAGTACAGGAGTTGGGAGGTCATGTTGTGGCTGTTACAGGACATTGGTTAGGCCACTGTTGGAATACTGCATGCAATTCTGTTCTCCTTCCTATCGGAAAAATGTTGTGAAACTTGAAAGAGTTCAGAGAAGATTTTACAATGATGTTGTCAGGGTTGGAGGATTTGAGCTATGGGGAGAGTCTGAACAGGCTGGTGCTGTTTTCCCTGGAGCGTCGGAGGCTGAGGGGTGACCTTATAGAGGTTTACAAAATTGATGGGAAGGGATAGGATAAATAGACCAAGTATTTTCCCTGGGGTCAGGGAGTTCAGAACTAAAGGGCATAGGTTTAGGGTGAGAGGGGAAAGATATAAAAGTGACCTAAGGGGCAAGGTTTTCACGCAGAGGGTGGTATGTGTATGGAATGTGCTGCCAGAGTCAGTGGTGGAAGCTGGTACATTTGCAACATTTAAGAGGCATCTGGATGGGTATATGAATAGGAAGGGTTTGGAGGGATATGGGTCCGGTGCTGGCAGGTGGGACTAGATTGGGTTGGGATATCTGGTCGGCATGGACGAGTTGGACTGAAGGGTTTGTTTCCATGCTGTACATCTCTATGACTCTGTGCCAAGTGATAATCTTTACAAGGTACATCCTTGACTGTAGTGTACTTTGGACTTGCTGAGAACTGAAAGTTAAAATAGAAATGCAAATCCTTTCTTTAAGTGATTTATATATGCATTCAAACTAGGTTAGATGATTGCTTTATAATTTTCACCAATATATTTTAGATTGGCTTGATGTTTAACAAAAGCATGACCTGCCCCTCACAAAGCCATGCTGACTGCCTTTAATCACACTATGCTTTGCCAAATATTTATAAATCCTATCCCTCAGAATTCTTTCCAAAACTTTGCTGACCACAGACATAAGACTGAATGATCTGTAATTGCCAGAGATTTCCCTATTCCCCTTCTTGAAAAGGGGAACAACATTCGCCTCCTTCGAATTCTCCTGTACGACTCCCGTGGAGAGAGTGAGGAGGCAAATATCCTCAGCAGCGGCTTAGCAACCTCCTTTCTTGCTTCCCGGAGCAGCCTCAGATAAATCTGGTCTGGCCCTGGGGACTCATCAATCTTAATGTTTCCCAAACTTTCCAGCACATCAACTTCATCAATCTTGATCTGGTCAAGACTGTATCCCAGCTCCTCAAAGTTTTCATTTACAACGAGGTCCCTTTCCTTGGTAAAAATTGAAGCAAAAAACTCATTAAGGGCTTCGCCTATCTGCTCAGACTCCACGCACAAGTTCCCTCCGCTATCCCTGATCAGCCCTACCTTCTCCATTATCATTCTCTTATTCCTCACATATGAGTAAAATGCCTTTGGGTTCTCCCTAATCCTTCTTGCCAAGCCTTTTTCGTGCCCCCCCCTCCTGGCTCTCCTCAGTGCATTTCTGAGCTCCTTTATAGCAAGCCTGTAATCATCTAAAGCTGTGCTAGATCCTTGCTTCCTCCACCTTACGTAACCTGCCTTCTGCCTTTTGACGAGAAATTCCTCTGTTCTCGTCATCCAAGGTTCCTTAATCTCACCCCTTCTTATCTGTCTCAGAGGAACAAATTTGTGCATCACTCGCAACAACTGCTCCTTAAATAGTCTCCACATATCTGCTGTGCCATTTCTGTGGAACAATTGCTAAGGTAAATTGTTGTTTTGGTCAATTGCAGTTGTGGTCACTGTCACCAAAGTGCTCTCCCACCGCGAAACCTGACACCTGTCCTGGCTCGTTGCCGAGCACCAAATCCAAAATGGCCTCTCCCCTGTCGGTCTATCTACATATTGAGTAAGGAAACCCTCCTGAACACAACTGACAAACACAGCTCCATCCACACCATCTGCACTTAGGAGGTTTTAGTTGATATTGCTGAAAATGTGTTGCTGGAAAAGCGCAGCAGGTCAGGCAGCATCCAAGGAACAGGAGAATCGACGTTTCGGGCATAAGCCCTTCTTCAGGAGGTTTTAGTTGATATTGGGATAGTTGAAATCATCCATAACAACAACCCTGCTACTTCTGCATTTTTTCATAATCGGCCCGCCTATGAGTTCTTCAATCTCTCTACTGCCTATTAGTTCTTCAATCTCTCTCTTTGCGGATGATACGAAAGTCGGAGGAGTTGTTGACAGTGAGGAAGGATGTGGCAGGTTACAGCGGGATATAGATAAGCTGCAGAACTGGGCAGAAAGGTGGCAAATGGAGTCCAATGTAGCTAAGTGTGAGGTGATTCACTTTGATAAGAGTAACAAAAAGATGGGGTACTGGACTAA
>NC_057712.1:53568153-53585553 GCF_004010195.1 Chiloscyllium plagiosum
TGTTTTCATTGGAGAATAGAAGGTTTAGGGGTGACTTGATAGAGGTGTATAAGATGATTAGGGGTTTAGATAGGGTTGACCGTGAGAACCTTTTTCCACGTATGGAGTCAGCTATTACAAGGGGTCATAGCTTTAAATTAAGGGGTGGTAGGTATAGGACAGGTGTTAGTGGTAGATTCTTTACTCGGATAGTCGTGAGTTCATGGAATGCCCTGGCAGTAGCAGTGGTGGACTCTCCCTCTTTATGGGCATTTAAGCGGGCATTGGATAGGCATATGGAGGATAGTGGGCTAGTGTAGGTTAGGTGGGCTTGGATCGGCGCAACATTGAGGGCCAAAGGGCCTGTACTGCGCTGTATTCTTCTATGTTCTATGTTCTATGCTATTAGGTGGTCTGTAGAAAACCCACAAAATGGTGGCTGTTCCCTTGCTGTTCCTAACTTCCACCCATACCTAAAATAAGGTTTCATTGCTTGCCCCATTAACATCACTCTGTACATATTAAGGTATGGATTTTCAGGATTATCTGAGTTCTTGTGTCAAGAATCCTGACACGATTCAACACAATCCATCACTCCTATTACCCACTGATATGTCTACTTCCTTCAGGTTTCTGCTATGAGCGGATTGACTGGTCAATCATTCACAGTGCCTGGAGTAGTTTTGATCCAAGTAGTCTAGATAAGGATGGGTTGTTTCTACTGGACATTTAACTTGAAGCTGCCTCACTCTCAACATATGAAAACTCATGAGCCTGATTCATTGACAACACAACTAGAATCTCCTCAAAAATTATAGGGTGAGCAGCATAACTCACAACAACATGGCAATCATCCTCTAACCAAAGTATGAACATGTGTACATATGGTTCACTGAAAGGTGAAATACAGAACTTCAGCCATCCTTGACCTAATCACAGTAAGGAAACAACACCTGGAGATACAAGTATGTGATCTTACGCCCAACCTCAAATTAATGCTCAGTGGTTAGCACTGCTACCTCACAGTGCCAGGGAACAGGGGTTTGATTTCAGCTTTGGGTGACTATCTGTGTGGAGTTTGCATGCTCTCCCCATGTGCGTGTGGGTTTTTCTCTGGGTGCTGATTTGATCTCCAGTCCAAAGATGTACAGGTTAAGTGGATTGGCTATGCTAAATTTCTCCATAGAGTGCAGGCTAGGTGGAGTAAATGTGGGGTTATGACAATAGGATGGATGCTGTTTGGAGTGTCGATGCAGACTCGATGGGCCAAATGGCCTATATCTGCACTGTAGGGATTCTACAATTATTCTGTGATTCTAACATTTTCCACCAGCTAAAATTCCAAATCTCAACTTTTATTGTAATTATGAAAGGCCTAGATCCTTTTAGAAAACTGGGAGGACCTACACCGGTAAATTCCTTGATAGTTTGGATACTTCATACACTTAAATGATAGATAACTCTGCCTCCAGATTATTCCTTCATTAAGTGCTGGAAAAGCACAGCAGCTCATGCAGTATCTGATGAGCAGGAGAAACTACGTTTTGGGCATAAGCCCTTCATTATGCCCGAAATGTCATTTCTCTGGCTCCTCAGATGCTGCCTGACCTGCTGTGCTTTTGCAACACCACACTCTCGACTCTGATCTTCCTCATATGCAGTCCTCAGTTTTTCCTATTCCTTCATTGAGTATACCCATTTGCTGTACAAATAAGATGTTAGCAGTCTTCCTACCCTTTTGGTAAGGTACTCTGCTTCACGTAAATCATACATTTCTTAAAACACATGAAAGCACATCTGAAGTTACCTGATAATTGTGTGCAATCCTCTAACCTGTGGTGTACTTTCAAGGACACTTAGCTTATCTGGCAGAGGTTGGCCTTGGTGGGCAGAGGCAAGGGCTGCTCTATGGAAATAAACAAAAAGTTAGCATCAGGTGAAAAATTTGACCCACAATAATATTCTTTAGTAATTGCAAAATTAAACTTTCCTACAGTAAACAATGCTGGTAGAGAACAATACAAAACATTTGTTATAAATTACTTAATTCTAAAATTTGGCAACTAGCAAAACTGGTTCTGTACTTTTAAAAAGAAACTATCCCTTCTGTTGGCACACTAGACTTTAGTAAAGCCTTTGATAAGGTCCCACATGGCAGGCTAGTCATGAAGGTTAGGTTGCATGGGATCCAGGGAGAGCTAGCTAATTGGCTAGAAGGTAGGAAGCAGAGAGTGATGGTAGAAGGTTGTTTCTCTGACTGGAGGTCTGTGACTTGTGGTGTGCCACAGAGGTCGGTGCTGGGACCTTTGTTATTTATTATTTACACAAATGATCTGGAGGTGAATGTACAAGGCACGATTATAAGTTTGTGTATGATACAAAATTAGGAGGTATCATTGATAGCGAGGAAGGTTATCAAAAATTACAGAGCGATCTTGATCACATGGGGAAGTGTGCTGACGATGGACAAATTCAATTCAATACAGATAAGTGTGAGGGGTTGCACTTTGGAAAGTCAAACCAAGGTAGGATTTATACAGTAAATGATAAGAAGCTGAGGAGTGTTGTGAAACAGAGGGATCTTGGGAGTACAAGTACATAATTTGTTGAAAGCGGCGTCTCAAGTAGACAGGGTGGTGAAGAAGGCACTTAGCATGCTGGGCTTCATCAATTGATGCATTGAATGCAAGAGTTGGGACGTTAAGTTACAGTTGTAAACGTCGTTGGTGAGGATGCACTTCAAGTATTGAGTACAGTTTGGTCTGTTATAGGAGAGACAGAGTTAAACCTCAAAGAGTGCAAACAAGATTTATGAGGATATTTCCAGGACTAGTAGGCCTGAGTTATAGGGAGAGGTTGGCCAGGATAGGACTTCATTTCATGGGACATAGGAGAATGAGGGGTGACCTTACTGAGGTGCATAAAATCATGAGGAACAGAGATAGGATGAATGCATTTAGTCAGGGACAGGGCATTGAAAATTAGAGGGCATAGGGTTAAGGTGAGAGGGGAAAGATTTAAAAAGGACCTGAGGGGCATTTTTTTCATACAGAGAGTGGTGCATTTATGGAATGAACTGCCAGAGAAAGTAGTTGAGGCAGGTAAGATAGCAACATTTAAAAGACATTTGGAGAGCTACATGGAAGGGAAACGTTTAGAGCGACATGGACCAAATGCAGGCAATTGGAACTAGCTGACGGTAAGCATGGACCAGTATGGGCTGAAGAGCTGGTTTCCATGCTGTGTTACTCTATGCCGAGAATTTCTATCTTCGATAAGATCACTAAATTTGAATTATTTCCATAATGTTCAGGAAAGGTTTTATGTCAAGCTTTTAAATTTCAATAATATCTTACATCAATTAAACTTTCAAGCGGAAAGTTATATTCTATTAACTTGACTAACAAAATAGTCAACAGGAATTGTAAAAGCTGGTGTTACAAACTGATCCTAAACTCAATTCCAAATTAGTACTGAATTAACTGGCCTCAAATAGGTCAGTGACACTAGAATTAGATACATCTGAGGTGTTGCATTTTGGAAAGGCAAATCAGGGTAGGACTAATACACTCATTGGTAAGGTCCTGGGGAGCCCTCCTCCCTACCTTTTATCTTAGCCTGTTGGACACACTTTCCTCATTCCTGAAGAAGGGCTTATGCCCGAAACGTCAATTCTCCGGTTCCCTGCCTGACCTGCTGCGCTTTTCCAGCAACACATTTCCAGCTCCTGGAGAGTGTTGCTGATCAAAGAGATTTTGGAGTGCTGGTACATAGTTCCTTGAAAATGGAGTTGAGATTGATAGGATAGTGAAAAAGGCATTTGGTATGCTTTCCTTTTTTGATCAGTGCATTGAGGAGTTGGGATGTCGTGTTGCAACTGTACAAGACATTGGTTAGGCCACTTTTGAAATGCTGTGCTCAATCCTAGTCTCCCTCCTATTGGAAGGATGTTGTGAAACTTGAAAAGGTTCAGAAAAGATTTACAAGAATGTTGCCAGGGTTGGAGGATTTGAGCTATAGGGAGAGGATGAATAGGCTGGGGCTGTTTTCTCTGGAGCATCAGAGATTGAGGGGTGACCTTATAGAGGTTTATGAAATCACACAGGGCAAGGATAGCGTAAATAGACAAAGTATCTTTCCTGGGGTATGGCAGTCCAAAATTAGAGGGCATAGGTTTAAGCTGAGTGGGGAAAGACTTAAAAGGGACCTCAGGGGCAATGTTTTCTTGCAGAGGGTGGTATGTGTGCAGAATGGCCTGACAGAGGAAGTGGGGGGGGAACTGGTACGCTTACAATATTTAAAAGGCATCTGGATGGGTATATGAATAGGAAGAGTTTAGAGAGATATGGGCCAAATGGGATCCAATTTATTGAGGATATCTGATTGGCATGGATGAGTTGGGCTGAATGGTCTGTTTCTATGCCGTACACCTCTATGACTAAGTGATCTCAATGCGATTTGGAAAACAAAGGTTTGGGGACCACTGATCAGGGTTATCTCCCTTGACCTGTTGTCTAGTAACAGCTTCTGGAAGCATTTATCTGCAGATACTAAGTAAAGAGAGAGTATTAACTCATGCATGACACTCCCTATTGTTCACTTCTGAAGTCTCACTGTCAAAGCTGATAACAAATCGTGTTGGCGATGCCTCAGATGGTGCTTTGTGCATATGGAATTGTATTCCATCAATACTTATGGGAAAGTATATGATAAGAGAAAATAGAAACTAATACTGAAATTGATTTACTACATAGATTTGCAAATTTATTATACTCAAATTTTAGGTTTTCTCATGTCAGAAACCTGACTTCTGTTTAGCTGTCAGTAGAGGGCACTATACATCTAAAACCTGTAGGGAACCTTATGCTTTTAACGTTATACTTTACACATGTAAAGTCATCCTTTTAACAGTGAAAATAATTTCATTTATAATGCTATATATTGCTAATATATTTACAGATGTTTTAAAATGGGATAACCGGGCTTTGCTTTTAAAATGAAGGAAGGTATACATATCTGACAAAGCATCCCCATCCAAAACATAAATCAGTTTTTCTCTTTTCAGATTTGGATCACATCCTTCCTGTAATAACTCCACAAAAGCTGGTATGCCATCACCAAGTCATTCTTTATTACACACTGATCCAGTTCCTCTGAGAGCTGGCTCTGCATGAACAGAGCCTCTGCCACTCCTGTTTAGATCAGTCAGCCAGGACTTCCCGATTGGAACTAAACTGTCTCTCTTGCTTACCAGAGTCTTGTGGCTGACATTGGCGTACCTGATGCTGTTTCACCCTCTGCTCCAGGTCCTGGAAGATCAAATTTAACCTGGCATGGAGTATTGTCTCTGTTCGCAACTCTGCTGGAGCTATCCCTGTAGTTGCATGGTGGGTGATCCTATAATCAAATAGGAACCAGGCAGGTTTGCTGTCTAGTGAAGCTATATAGGCTGTCCTTTAAGCCTGCCTTCAAAGTTTGGACTGCTCTTTCCGTCAGAACATTGGATGACGGATGCTATGGAGCTGTCCTTATATGCCAAATATCATTCAACTTCTGCAAATACTCAAGTTCCTGCTGGTAAACAATGGCCCGTTATCTGTGACTAAAACTTCTGTGCAGTTTTTCAATTGTGTCCCTGTGTTTGATGAATGAACTCTATGTACATCCTTTTAATGGGCGCTCACAATGACTAAGAACATTCAGCCCATGGAAGGATCTGCCCAGTTGATATGCAACTGAGTCCAGGGCTTACCTGGCCATTCCCATGAATTAGAAGAACTGCTAACAGTAATTGTTATCCTTGTTGGCACTCTGGGCACTGCCCCACCAATGCAGTTATGTTTGCATCCAATCCTGGATCCTGGCCACCAGGCATAACTTCCCACAACATCTTCATTTTGGAAGCCCTGGATGACTCTGGTGGAGTTCAACCAGTATCTGATGGCGACCCCACAGCTGAATTCAGCCTGAAGCTATGAGCGGCACAGTACTGTCCTTTGTAAGTTGCCCCAGCTGGAGTGTGCAGTCCGTTACCAATAAAAATTTACCATAAAAAAGGTAGTGGAGGATGTTTCTGACTCCAAATGTGACCTCCAACCTTTCCTTCTCAGGCATATTTACGCTCTGCATTAGCCCAAGTCCTGGATGCATACACTATTGGGCGTTCCTCCCCATTGGCCTATGAGTTAATACCACCCAAATATCGTAGAGGGAGGCATTGTGTATCAATACCAGATTTCACTTGGGATCAGAGTGTGCCTACACCTCAAAGGACGATAAGTGTTTTTTCACTTAAAGGTGCAAGCTACAGCTTGGGGTTGTGACCATTTCCAAGACAGATCCTTTTTTAAGAGTTGATGCAAAGGTGCCAGAATGGAGCCAAGGTTGTGAACCTGCTGTAATAATTCACCAACCCAAAGGAAGTCAGAGGTTCCAGTACAGACATGGAAGCCAGGCCACCTTTGATTGACCTCATTTTATTTTCCTATGGGTGTAAATTGGTCATCAACTCTCACCCTAGTAGGTCACTTGGAATGCTTAGAATACACATTCACCGCTTCTAACGCACACTTGGTGGAACACCTGAGGATTATGTCGAAGTTCTCTAAATGCTCCTATTGGTCTTCCCTGTTAGTAGCATGTCATCTAGATAAATGGCAACCTGATGTAGACCTTGTAAAATGTTCTCCATTGCCTGCTGAAAAATTGCACAGGCTGAGGGTACCCCAAATGGCAGTCTCATATATTGGTACAAACTCTTATGAGAAGCAATTATAGCATATTTCTGGGAGTCTTCATATAACTGTAACTGCAAGTACGCATGGCTCACACTCAGCTTCATGAAGGGCAACCCTCCTGCCAGCTTTGCGTACGAATCCTCAATGAGAGGGATTGGGTATTTATCCAGCTGGGAAAAGAGGTTTATTGTTTGTTTAAGCTCTTCATAAAGGCAAACCGACCGGTCAGGCTTCACAAACGGTACACCCTTTGCTGTCCATGCTGCAAAATGGACCGGTTTGATGACTCCCTTGCTTTCCAGTCATAGAGGCATAGAGATGTACAGCATGAAAACAGACCCTTCGGACAACCCGTCCATGCCAACCAGATATCCCAACCCAATCTAGTCCCACCTGCCAGCACCTGGCCAATATCCCTCCAAACCCTTCCTATTCATATAACCATCCAGATGCTTCTGAAATGTTGCAATTGTACCAGCCTCCACCACTTCCTCTGGCAGCTCATTCCATACACGTACCACCTTCTATGTGAAAACGTTGCCCCTTAGGTCTCTTTTATATATTTTCCCTCTCACCCTAAACCTATGCCCTCTAGTTCTGCACCTCCCCGACCCCAGAAAAAAGACTTTGCCTATTTACTCTATCCATGCCCCTCACAATTTTGCAAACCTCTATAAGGTCACCTCTCAGCCTCCGACGCTCCAGGGAAAACAGCCCCAGCCTGTTCAGCCTCTCCCTATAGCTCAAATCCTCCAACCCTGGCAACATCCTTGTAAATCTTTTCTGAACCCTTCCAAGTTTCACAACATCTTTCCGATAGGAAGGAGACCAGAATTGCACGCAATATTCCAACAGTGATCATACCAATGTCCTGTATAGCCGCAATATGACCTCCCAACTCCTGTACTCAATACTGTGACCAATAAAGGAAAGCATACCAAACGCCTTCTTCACTATCCTATCTACCTGCGACTCCACTTTCAAGGAGCTATGAACCTGCACTCCAAGGTCTCTGTTCAGCAACACTCCCTAGGACCTTACCATTAAGTGTATGAGACCGATACCCAGCATGAGCAAAACCAATGTAGTGTACCAAATCCCAAGCAAAGACTGCACAAATCACTACATAGGACAAACAGGAAGACAGCCAACGATCCGCATCCATGAACACCAACTAGCCACGAACGACATGACCAGCTATCCTTAGTAGCTACACACTGAGATGACAAGCAACATGAGTTCGACTGGGGCAACACTATTATTATAGGACAAGCCAAACAGAGAACAACCAGAGAAGTCTAGAGGCATGGCACTCATCCACAGATTCAATCAATAAGCACCTCGAGCTGGACCCAAGATACCGGCCACTGCAGCGGACAGCTGGAACTGACAATCGGAAGTGGCAGATACAAATCACTATAAATGCCAGAAGAAACATCACAGAAGCGCTTCATAGGAGGCTCCCAAGCACTGAGGATGTTACCTAGACAGGGGACGAAACGTCTGCAACACAAATTCCCAGCTCGGCGAACAGAACAACAACGAGCACCCGAGCTACAAATCTTCTCGCAAACTTTGTATGAGACCTGCTATGATTTGCTTTCCCAAAATGCAGCACCTCGCATTTATCTGAATTAAACTCCTCTGTCACTTCTCAGCCCATTGGCCCATCTGATCAAGATCCTGTTGTAATCTGAGGCAACATTCTTCGCTGTCCACTACACCTCCAATTTTGGTGTCATCTGCACACTTACTAACGGTACCTCTTATGCTCACATCCAAATCATTTATGTAAATGCCAAAAAGTAGAGGACCCAGCACCGATCCTTGTGACACTCCACTGGTCACAGACCTCCAGTCTGAAAAACAACCCTCCACCACCACCCTCTGTCTTCTACCTTTGAGCCAGTTCTGTATCCAAATGGCTAGTTCTCCATGTATACCATGAGATCTAACCTTGCTAATCAGTCTCCCATGGGGAACCTTGTCGAATGCCTTACTGGAGTCCATATAGATCACACCTACCGCTCTGTCCTCATCAATCCTCTTTGTTATTTCCTCAAAAAACTCAATCAAGTTTGAGAGACATGATTTCCCACGCATAAAGCCATGTTGACCATCCCTAATCAACTTGCCCACCACCGACATCAGGCTCACTGGCCTATATTTCTCTGGCTTGTCCTTACCACCCTTCTTAAACAGTGGAACCACGTTAGCCAACCTCCAGTCTTCCGGCACCTCACCTGTGACTATCGATGATACAAATCGATCTGTTAAGATTCACAGCCAACAGCATTTATGACACAAATAATCCGCAGTAACCCTTAAAATCTCTTTAAACTCCCATATCTGACAAGAAGTACATATCACTCTACTAAAGGCCATTTTTGCTCCTTCACAATCTACAGACCCAGAAAATAACATTGTCTTATTCCTCTACAAACACTGCCCCAGGTTAAATTAATGGTTATGGCTTATATTTTAAGTTTAATCAAGAGACATATCTCCAAAAACAATTAACCAAGAAAGAACCCACTCTACTCAGTACTGCAGATTCTCTGTAGGCCACACTTAAAACAAAGATTAACTTATCTGATTCTGTGATTTGAATTTCGCCCAACAGTTCCTCCAAGATCAGTTGAGAATTTCACTGTTCATTAATTTTCTTAGATGCACTCCAATGTCCAACAATACATGAATTCAAACAGCAAAGGCAGTAACTGTGCAGGTTCTCTCTCTTGCAATGACCTCATCATGTGCTTCCTTTGTCTGTTCTTCTCCCTTTTAAAACTGCTGTTGTTTTGACTATTTTTTCCAAAGTTCCAAAGCAATGCAACAGCATATGAAGCAGTAATTGCTGCTCCTGGAATTCGAGGAAATCACCTCCAGCACCTAAAATACCTCAATAAAGGAGCAGCTGTTACAGCCAGAAATTTTTCCTGTCCTCCATCTTGGATTACCCAGAACAGTCCTTTGATTGGTGTCTCTCCTTTTGCCCATAAGGTAAATGACACTGGACAGACCTGGCAGAATCATGGATTGCTTTCTGGTCAACATGCAAGATGGCCTTTACTCCTTTGGTAGTCTCAAAACCTTACTGAAAAACTTATGGGTATTTAATTAGGACTTCACACAGGCAGCCATTTTCTAATCGAAAAGTGTTGATTCAATCTAGGTGAATCTTCCTCAACAAATTACACCCTATCAAGCTTGGGCTTGATTTTACTGTAATCAATAGTAACTAAATCAACTGCTTCTCATAAAAGACCAGAACCTAATTTGTACACTTAGTGTGTAAAGGTTCCTTGGTATAGGGTCTCAGTCTAGCCAAGATCTTGCACAAACTTAAGGATTAGACTCCAGGGCGAATTTTGTTAAAGAATAGTTCTGTGATTACTGAATATTGACTTCCATTAGAATTTGGTGACCATTTAACCAGATGTTTATTTTGATTGCTTAGCAACATTCAAATTAGAACCAGCATTCCAAACGAGTGCACTCCCCTGGTTGCTGGCCTCCTCTTACTCAATTTAGGACAAGAATCCCTACAGTGTGGAAACAGGCCCTTTGGGCCAACAGGTCCATACCGATCCTCCGAAAAGTAACCCACCCAGACCCATACCCCCTACCCTATATTTACCCCGGACGAATGCATATAACCTACACATCCCAGAATACATTGGGCAATTTAGCATGACCAATTCACTTAACCTGCACATCTTTGGACTGTGGAAGAAACCGTAGCACCTGGAGGAAATCCACACATGCACGGGGAGAATGCGCAAACTGCACACAGCCAGTCTCCAGAGGCTGGAATTGAACCTGGGTCACTGATGCTGTGAGGCAGCAGAGCTAACTACTGAGTCACCGTGCCACCCCAAAGTGGGACTCCTTTGCTCTCTCAAGTCTGCACTCAGGCAGCAACTAAAAAGGCTTGCCAACCTGGATCCTGAAGAAATTTTTTAACAGTTTGAATGAAACTTGGCTTTGTTTTGGGGTTTTGCTGTGGGATGACTTAAAGTCCCTCAGGATATGTGCCGAGTGAGGCAATGCAATTGCCTTTATTCAAGTGCTGTTCCTCAAGCTCAACAGGAATGGAGAACATGTCCACTTCCATTGGAATACCCTGCAAATCAGGTGCACTTGCTGCATTTCCCAAAGATAAAGCTAGTTGCAGTGTCTGTTTGAAGTCCAGTTGGGCTTCAGCTAGTAGTCGCTTTTGCATGGTTACATCATTAATCCCACTCACTTCCCAACTGAAAACATTCCAGAGGCCAATATTCCATCACCAAGTCACCCTTTATTTATACGTAGAAAACCCTTGACACTAATCCAGTTTCTGCAGAGCCAGCTCTCAGAGTGAACAAAACCTCTGACACTTCCATGTATACCTGCCAGCCAGGGTTCCCTGATTTGACCAGATTAACAGTCCCAATCAGGGAACTCATACTCTATGAGGTCCACCTGGCTGACATCGTTACAATCACTACACTTTCCTTTCAATAAAATTTTGTAGATCCAAATGCAAGTAATTCACAGATCTCACTAACTCATTCAGTAGCTGCTCTCTTTTTGCCACAAACTATATTGCTGCTGCCCAATTCACAGTAAATACAAGGTCCTACGCAATTTCAGAGTCACCTCTTTGCATGATGCCAATCCTGACCTGCTTTCTTACCAGCCACACATCCATGCCCATTCCGCAATCCTATGATCCCTAGACTAGGTTCACCCTCACCCACAACCTTTTCCCTTTGAATCTCTGTTTTTCTCATTCATATTCATGCTCACATTCACTTACATCAGAAACCAGTTAATCCTGCTTTTGTAACTCCCAGATGGGAAAATCTTTGCAGCAAGTATAGGGAGAAGGGTTTGTATTTGTGACAGAAGTTATTGAAGTAAACAGGACCATATGACAGGAGAGGGCGTGGTGGGGCTACTAGAATGAGATTTAAAAGAGTAACATTCTGTCACGCTGCTTGCAACAATGCTCAGAAGGATACTGTTCTATTCTGGGAGTCTCCTAGGCAACCAAGACGACTGACAACCATAATTCCACATTATCCCTGTCATTTTTGAGTTTCATTAACTTGCATCACTATTCACCACACATTCCTCACCTACTACCTCTAATTTAAAATGATTCCTTTCTCTCTTCCCAACTACAAGCTGCAAGGCTTCATTCACCTAAAATTAACTCTCAAAAATTACTTCATTACATCTCATTAAGGACCATTTCACCTGAATGATCCTCTTTTAAACTGATTTCTTTAATTAAGCTTTTGGTCATTCCAAATCTCTTTTTTTGGCTAGGTGCATGACTGTTTTTCCTTTATGCATTTGATATGCCTTCTGATATTTTTCTATGCTAAAGGTAGATTTTACAATAAATTGGTTTGTGGGAATGGACGAAATACACTTGTTTGAATTTCTTTTTTAATACAGTTTCAAGCTGGATGCTTTTTGTAAATAATTTCAACAAGCATTAATTGTTGCTTTGATACATAAGGTTTATACAGTTAATTAGCTACAGATAATTGCATTCTATAGAAAATATTGCATAATTATGAGAATTAAAAGCCACATGTGGAGTTGACTGCCCCCTGTGTCATAAACCTTGAGTAATATGCATATTTCAAATTCTAATTTGTTTCTCTGTTGGATGACAGTCTGAGATGCGATATCTCACTAAAATGAATTGGGAAAGATATGCATGGAACTGTGCAAGATAGCAATTATTTTATTTCTCAAGTGTAATAAAAGCATCTTTAAACTAAATTCTTCAACTGTACGTTAAATAAATGGGTTTTGTTTGAACAAGAGATATTTACAGTTGGGCCTTAATTCATTTTTCTGAATTCCAAACTTTTTAAAATAATCTATCAGGCATTAAAACTACAGAAGGACAAATGTCAAAAGATAGTGCCAATAAATAATGCTCCTGAGGAGCAAAGAGCTACTGGAAAACGTTTTAAAGATATGTGATGTGATATGGTAGCTCAAGTGGTTAGCACTGCTGCCTCACAATGGCAGGGACCTGGGTTCAACCTTGGGTAATTGTCTGTGCGGAGTTTACACATTCTCCTCATGTTTGTGTCGGTTTCCTCCAGATACTCCTAATTCCTTCGACAGTTCAAAGATGTGCAGGTATGGTGCATTGGCAATGCTAAATTGCTTTTAAGTGCCCAGGTACATGTAGGTTAGTTGGATTAGCCATGGGAATGCAGGATTACAGGGATGGGCTGGGTCAGGGTAGGATGCTGTTCAGAAGGTCTGTATGGACCTGATGGACCGAATGACCTGCTTTTACTCTGTAGGGAATCTATGAAACATAAGAGCTAAATTGGTGTATTCAGCAGGTTTGGCATCAGTATCCTCATACATCCCTCACAATTCCAACCAAGTCACTCATGATTTCCCAAAGCAATTTTCAATGGCCTGCATCATTCCACTCCCAAAAAGGGTACCCTTTCTAACCACTCCTCTATGTGTATCCTTCCTCTTCATCTCCAAAGTTCTTGGAAAAACCACTGCATATCAGTTTCCTGTACAGTCTCCCAGAAATGCAATTAAACTCACTCTATCAGTTAACCCCAGCCCAAACTACCTTACATGATATCCCTTTGAATTCAATGAAACATCTCCACAACCTTCAATGAGCTGATTATACTATTCCCTTTTACTACCTCTCCTACAAGTCAGATTGCTATTGCTTGGTTCCCATTTTACATGTCCCATTACAAATAACAATCTCCATACAGTCATACAGTACAGAAACTGACCTTGCTGTCCAACCAGTACATGCCAAATTTAATCCCAAACTAAACTAATCCCATCTGTCTGCTCCTGATCCATATTCCTTTAAACTTTTCCTATTCATGTAGTTATCCAAATGTCTTTTAAATATTGCAATTGTACCCACATTCACCACTTCCTCTGGAAATTCACTCCACATGCGAATCCCTCATGTCTTTTTAAAATGTCTCTCCTCCCACCTTAAAAATGTGCCCTCTCGTCTTGAAATCCCCCATCCTAGGGAAAAGATAATTACCAACTCTATCTACATCCCTCCTTATTTTATAAACTTCTGTCAGGTTGCTTCTCAACCTCCTATGCTGCAGTGAAAGAAGTCCCAGCCTATGCAGCCTTTCGGATGCATCCTTATTTACATGCTACTCCTTTGAACATTATCTGTTGACATAGCAAATACTGATACAAATACATCCATATATATACTGATGTAATTAAGCTGCCCTTTTCCAGACCTGCTCTCATTCTATGAATGCCTCCGTGCAAGTTGTCTTTTGACATTTTCGTGGGACTTTCTCTTTGATATTCCCAAGTACTAATTTCTAAAGTTACCCTAGTTTAACTACTAACAGCACATTGTTCAACAAAATGGAAACATAATAATTTCTCATTATTTCACATATAGTTAAACAAATGTAAATAAAGGAACTTCATGCAACCTACAAATGATAAACTAGGGCTCATTTCTCATCAGCAATTGAAATCAAAGAACAGTTCTCTAATTTGCTGAGTAGGCCATTTCAGTAATAATCAATATATTTATACTGCATTTTTCTAAATTAAGAAAGCACAATGATAATCATTTCAATTTTAAAACAAGAAATACAGAATACCTTCAAAAGTCAGTGCACAATCAGAATACCAAACCTTTTTGTTCACTAGATTCTTAATATTCAAGACACACTGAACTTATTAAAACTACTTGTGAGGAATGCCAAAATAAGAAACAACTTAAGATGCAAAGAAGCCAACAGCAAGAAAAATAAAATTAACCGAAAATTAATATTTAAGGGTTGAAGACAAAACTCAAAATACACAAGTTGTCCTCACATATCCCAGCGAAGTTTCCTCTGTTCAGTTCAGAATTATTCAATGCGAGACAATTGATGAAATAGTCATGGACAGAAAGAGAAGATATCCAGATTAGCTGCTAGCACAAAGAAAAGCACATATGTACCGTGAAAGCAATAGGGAGTTGACCAAAATTCATTTTAAAACTATAGATTTCTGAAAAGAGAAAAAAGATAACTTTCTGATAACAGCCCATTGAATTAACTTCTGTAAACAATTCAGAAGCAACATCACCACGCACTGGGGAGGTGGCTCCCACCCCCATAAATCAATTTCAGAAAATCTCAAATCCTTTAAGATGCAAATGCCTCCATGTATAATTTTTCTTCACCAACTGCTATCCTTGTAAACCACACCAAAAATGTTATTGTAGGTTCTCATCAGAGTATTTTATACAGTTCTTCATCAAATATAGAAGTGATTAAAAATAGTTACTTCACAATTAAGTTTTAAAAATAATTGGTGCTGAATGTGGCTAATATATATAAGACTGAATTTACTCCCCACTTCCAATATTCTATAGGGGGAAAGAATATAAAATATCACATTTAAATGATTTTTGGACACAACCCGAGTGCTAGTTACTTACATGGTATTTTGTGATTTCATTGGGTGCCACTTATAAATTATGTATATTTTACTTGAACACAAATACAAACTAAATTGTTCATAATTGATGTTGGAGGAAGACAGGGTTCTTTCTGCACCAAAGAATAAATCCATTGGCAAAAACACATTTAAATGTTTTATATATTTCTTATATTTCATACCTTACAGTGATTTCATGCTGTGGTGATTACAGTAAATTCGTTCAGGATTTATCAAGTATTTCATTACCACATTCATCGACATAACTTCAGAAAATTTTCAGTTATGTTTAATAAAAACTGATTTACTTGAAAGCAAAACAGATTCACTACTCAGAAGATCAAATTTAATGCATTTGTAGTTACTTTGTGCAGAATACAGCATATTTTTGAGGTTCACAACAAAAGCAATTAATCAAATTTTCTTGTGGCTGAAAAGGTACCATTTAAATAACCAGCTTCTGTAATTGGTTCTCTGCATTTAACTATCTTGGCACATTATTAAAAAAAGAAGAAGGAGATATTTGAAACAAAGACAGACTGAGGCACATTAAAGCTCTACTCAGATGAGACTTTACTATGTTTTGAAAGGCCATCAGTAGTGCCAATGACTTCATCATGTTCCTTCTCCTTTTTTCGGGCTCAAAACATCACTCTTTTTGTCATACCTTACAGTGATTTCACGCTGTGGTGATTACAGTAAATCGGTTCAGGATTTATCAAGTATTTCATTACCACACATGGGAGGAAAGAAATAAAAATGAAAGTCATTCTCATTTGCGAGATCATTCAATATCAAGCTGCAACTGTTCAAGTACAAAAAAGCAATCTGTGCGCATTTTGCCATGAATAAAACTCATCACGTTTTAAAAAAAAATAGACATTATGCAGAAAGCTGCTCCTAAAATATTCCATTATATATCATCTCAAGTTCATTTGACTGGTATCTGAATATAAACATTAAAATAAATGTTTTCACTGTTATGCATATTGTAATATTACCTGTGGTTATTAGTTTTAATTCTGTTTTTTGGTAATTAGCATTATATATTTTTACTAACAGCCTCTACACAATAGATAAAAATGCAAAAACTGCATGTAGAATTCACTGATCAAAGGTTTCAAATATACCAATTGTCATCTTGATCAAGAAGAAACCATAAAAAGAAAATGCTGAGTAATATCAATTATCTGTTGGATATTTATTCTTAGAAGAATGCATCCATAACATAATAAAGAGTACTCGTAACAGATTGGATTCCTTTAAGGTATTTTTGGTGGCTATGTATAGCACAAAGGATACTGTCACACTGATTGTGCTATTTGCTAACTGCCAGTAGTTAGAAATGGAAAAAAAAACACACAAACAAAATGGCATCCTGACAAGATTTGAGAGAATGGCAGGGTGATAGAAAATAAGTATTCTTCTTGTATTGCACTAAATGAAGATGATCCTATAAGCCTAGATTTATCTTTCTTAATACAGCCTTCTTCACATTGCTGCAGACAGTCTCAAGTAGTACTTACAGATTACAGAGGATGATCTTGAATGGATTCTTAGTAATTACTTGCATTTGTATCTTTTAATGTTTAAAAAAATGTCCCAAACTGCTTCATAAAATTGCATGTAACACCAGGCAGAAAAGTTATGAAAATAGGTGAAGGCAAAAGATTTAATTTTGCAGGAGGCTTTTAAAAAGATGAGAAAGAATTATAAGGCAACATTTGATGTGATTCCAGAATGTAGGAAAAAATGGTAGAATGTTTTGCAACCAAATGTGATGTGTACAAATAAAGGAGAAAACATGAGCATTATTGGTGTGTGTAGGACTAAGCACTTTGATAATAGAAAGGACAGGAAAAGCACAGCATGTCAGGCAGTATCCGAGGAGCAGGAGAAGCGATGTTTCAGCATCCCGGCCTACAAGCCTCATTCCTGATAAAGGGCTTATGCACAAAACGTTGATTCTCCTGCTCCTCAGATGCTGCCTGACTAGCTGTGCTTTTCCAGCACCACACTCTCAACTCTAATCTCCAGCATCTGCAGTCCTCATGTTCTCTGATACAAAGGACATGGGAGTTCAATTCAGGATCAGCAGATTCAATTGGGGTTGGGGGTGGCGAAGGTATGTGGGGAGAGGGTGGGGAAAACACAGAGAGAAAAAGAGTGAGAGGAAAAGAGACAGATGCAACGTGAAAGGGGAGAGAGGAAA
>NC_057712.1:53586053-53598057 GCF_004010195.1 Chiloscyllium plagiosum
GATAGAGAGGTAGAGAGATAGAGAGAGACAGAGATTTGTCCACCTTAATGATCTCTAACCTACCCAACACATCTTTCCTCTATCTCTCGCTCTCTCTATCTACCTCTATCGCGCTTTTTATCTTTCTATGTAGAGAAAGAGCTGGAGAGAGAGAGAGAGAGAGAGAGAGAGAGAGAGAGAGAGAGAGAGAGAGAGGATTGAGAGACAAAGACAAAGACAGAGAGACAGAGAGAGACACAGACACAGATAGACAGAGATTTGTCCACCTTAATAACCTCTAGCCTACCCAACACATCTTTCCTCTATCTCTCGCTCTCTATCTCTCTATATAGAGAGATAGATTTAGAGAAAGAGAGAGAGGGAGAGAGTGGAGTGAGAGAGAGAGAGAGAGAGAGGGAGAGAGATAGAGAGACAGAGAGAAAGACAGAGAAAAAGAGAGACACAGAGACAGAGATTTGTCCACCTTAATAACCTCTAGCCTACTCAACACATCTTCCCTCTATCTCTCGCTTGCTCTCTATCTCTATTGCTCTATCTATCTCTCTATCTAGTGAGACAGAGATAGAGAGAGAGAGAGAGAGAGAGAGATAGATAGATAGAGAGAGGGAGAGAGAGTGATAGAGATAGATAGATAGATAGAGAGAGTGAGAGAGATCGAGAGAGATAGAGAAAATGAGAGATAGAGATAGAAAGATAGAGAGGGGTTGGGAGGGAGAGAGATTGTATGGAACAATGAGACGTAATACAAGAAAAATAATACACCACAGTTTGCAGTCACAAATGGTAATTCTGATCAAAATGATTGAACATTGGGTTGACCATCACATTCCAGACTGAAGAGATTTAAACAAGGAATAACAAGGTGGATGTGAATCCTTGTGACAATGGTACAATTGACAGCATTAAGAAAGAAACAAAGCCTTGAGATGGGGCAGAAGGTGAGGAAGGTTTTCTGAGGAGCAGGATGCTAGTCACTTGGAACAAATCTGAGTGAGGTGCATTGACTGAGACTATACGATGCAAAACACTTTTAAAATATCCATAAGGAAATCTGACCAATGCAAGTTTATTCTTAAGGGAATCTAGTCATCTGCCTTGGCTCTTCAGCAACTCGCAAAAGGTGCCGAATGAAGACATTTATGAAGACGTGAAGGCATTAACCACAGAAATTTTGAACAGTTCCCAAAGCCATTCTTTAGTTTAGATTTAAATTTGTTTCTTAATCTCACTACTTCCTTGTCTGTGAAGCTCCATATTTAGAACACAACAGTATAAAATCTATTCTCCGACCTTCCAATTATTTACCATATCTGTTAGTCATTAGTGATATATGATCTGGATCTTCTTCAGAATCTCAGATGCGAAAAGACATATGCAAATATTCTCTAAGATTAGCTGTGGCCCACTGTTGGGTTAGATTTGTACCATTAGTGAGAGAAGAGTGTAAACTCATGGCAAAAGTATTAGTAAATGTAACAATATAATTATGATAAGTAATGAAAAATATTACTTCAATTTTTCCAACTAAAGAATAAACATGCAAGGAAACAGCAAATTTATTAAGGATAAGCACATTAAGATTAAAAAATAGACAAATAGGTTTAACAGTTTAAAATAGTTTTTGAGCCACACCTACCTTTTCCAGCTGACTGTGGACATGCTGGACAATCAGGTCAAGAGCAACAAAGTTTTCTCCACCTGACAAAACAAACGCAAACAAAAAAAAAACTTTACAGACAATGCAATCTGCGTTGAGGTGAAGTGCTCTGGCTAACCTGTTGAAAAAGGATGCATAAAGACTCAGCAAGCTATGTAAAATAGATTGCCCCTTTCTCACATTAAAGATTCTTCCGGTGTCATGAAATTATCATCGAGCAACAGTCAAACAGTCTGTCATTTAACAGGCTAAGCAATTAATCACTCATGATTATAGGAAAACAGTGGTGTGGTGGTAATATCACCAATTATGTGACCAGAACCCGAGGCTAAGTTTTTGAGGTTTTGGGTTCAAATCCCACCACGGTAGAGAGTGAATTTTGAATTCAACAGAAGTCTGGAATTAAAGGCTAGTCTAATGGTGACCATGTAACCACTGCTGATTGTCTTGAATTTCCTTCCTTCAGGGAAGCAATGGTGGTGCAATGGTAATGTTACAGTGCCTGAGTAATGTTCTGATGACATGGGCTCAAATCCCACCAATTCAGATTGATGAAATTGAAACTAATTACAAAAAGTTGAAAAGTGTGGTGCTGGAAAAACACAGCAGGCCAGGCAGCATCCAAGGAGCAGTAGAATCAACGTTTTGGGCCTAAGCCCTTCATCAGGAATGAGGCTGGTGTGCCAAGTGGGCTGAGATAAAAGGTAGAGGGGAGGGAATTTGGGGGAGGGCCGCTGGGAATACGATAGGTGGAAGGAGGTGAGGGTGAGGGTGATAGGCCGGAGAGGGGGTGGGGGTGGAGAGGTCGGAAAGAAGACTGCAGGTCAAGAGGGTGGTGCTGACTCCGGGGGTTGGGACTGAGAGGGGAAATGAGGAAGCTGGAGAAATCTACATTCAAAAACTAATTACAACAACTCTGGAATTAAAACCTGGTCTAATAGCAATCTCTGTGGATTGTTGTAAATATCCATCTGGTTCACTAATATTCCTCTAGAAAAGGAAATCTGCCAGTCTTTACATGGTCTGGCCTTTCTGTGGCTCCAGAAGCACAAAGTACTAACTCTTGTGCCCTCTTAAAGTAGCTTGAAAGCAACTCAATTTCGGGCAATTAGAGATGGGCAATAAATACTGGCCCAGCCAGCATCCCAAGAAAGATTTTTTTAAAAGTTGCATATCATTCATTTTGGTTCACTACTTCTAAGGGTTTTACAAAAATATATTATAAGTTCACATCAATTCAATGATGTCTATTTCATTTCCATCTGTGAAGGCGTCAACAGATTACCCTTTGGCAGGTTAGTGAATCACTAGTGTAGGGGATAACAGAATAGAATCACAGAATTCCTACAGTGTGGAAGCAGGCCACTCAGCCCATTGAGTCCACATCGACCTCCAAAAAGTATTCCACTCAGACCCATCCCCCTGTGGTCCTGCATCTGCCATGGCTAATCCACCAAGCCTGCAAATCCCTGTACACTATGGACAATTTAGCATGGCCAATCCATCTAACCTGCACATCTCCGGATTGAGAGAGAAAACCAGAACATCCAGAGGAAAACCACACAGACTCAGGGAAGAATGTGTAAACTCCACACAGACAGTCCCAGAGGGTAGAAATGAATCCAGATCATTAGTACCGACGCAGCAGTGCTAATCACTGAGCCACCGGGCTGCATATTAACATGACAGAAGATTGGTTGGCCAGCAGAATAGAGAAAGCAAGCAAAATGGATTGGATTAGATTAGATTAGATTACTTACAGTGTGGAAACAGGCCCTTCGGCCCAACAAGTCCACACCGACCCGCCGAAGCGCAACCCACCCATACCCCTACATTTACCCCTTACCTAACACTACGGGCAATTTAGCATGGCCAATTCACCTGACCTGCACATCTTTGTGACTGTGGGAGGAAACCGGAGCACCCGGAGGAAACCCACGCAGACACGGGGAGAACGTGCAAGCTCCACACAGTCAGTCGCCTGAGGCGGGAATTGAACCCGGGTCTCTGACGCTGCGAGGCAGCAGTGCTAACCACTGTACCACCGTGCCGCCCACTAACTTTCTTGACTGATTGATTCCACTTGTCACATTCTGCCAAAGCAGTCTATGCTGAGGTCCCTGCCGTTCATAATTAACCGGGATGTAGACTTGCTCACTGAGCTGGAAGGTTCATGTTCAGACGTTTCATCATCATACTAGGTAACATCTTCAATGAGCCTCCGGACAAAGCACTGCTGATGTTTCTTGCTTTCTATGTTTATAGACAATAGACAATAGGTCCAGGAGTAGGCCATTCTGCCCTTCGAGCCTGCATCACCATTCATTATGATCATGGCTGATCATCCTCAATCAGTATCCTGTTCCTGCCTTATCTCCATAACCCATGATTCCACTATCCATGTGAGCTCTATCCAACTCTTTCTTAAACGAATCCAGAGACTGGGCCTCCACTGCCTTCTGGGGCAGTGCATTCCACACACCCACCACGCTCTGGGTGAAGAAGTTTCTCCTCATCTCTGTCCTAAATGGCCTACCCCTTATTTTTAAGCTGTGTCCTCTGGTTCGGGACTCACCCATCTGCGGAAACATGCTTCCTGCCTCCAGAGTGTCCAAACCTTTAATAATCTTATACGTCTCAATCAGATCCTCTCTGTCTTCTAAACTCAAGGGTATACAAGCGCAGTCGCTCCAATCTTTCAACATAAGATAGTCCCACCATTCTAGGAATTGACCTCGTGAACCTACGCTGCTCTCCCTCAATAGCCAGAATGTCTTTCCTCAAATTTGGAGACCAGAACTGCACACAATATTTCAGGTGCGGTCTCACCAGGGCCCTGTACAGCTGCAGAAGAACCTCTTTGCTTCTATACTCAATCCCTCTTGTTATGAAGGCCAGCATGCTATTAGCTTTCTTCACTACCTGCTGTACCTGCAAGGTTGCCTTCATTGACTGGTGTACAAGAACACCCAGATCTCTTTGTACTGCCCCTTTACCTAACTTGACTCCAGTTAGGTAGTAGGAGAAAGTGAGGACTGCAGATGCAGACCCCATTTCCTGAAGAAGGGCTCATGCCCGAAATGTCGATTCTCCTGCTCCTTGGATGCTGCCTGACCTGCTGCGCTTTTCCAGCAACACATTTTCAGCTCCATTTAGGTAGTAATCTGCTTTCCTACTTGGGTTTCCCTGGGTTGGTGGTGTCATTTCCTGTTCTTTTTCTCAGGGGTGGTAAATGGGGTCCAAGTCAATGTGGTTGTTGATAGAGTTCCAGTCGGAATGCCATGCTTCTAGATACCTATACAGTGTATTCAAAAAGAGTGGGTACCCCATGAACACAGTCCGCCGATTTCTCAGCAACAAACCCTAACAAGCAGACAAAACGTGTCCTGAAACTCTAGCCACTCTCCCCTACATCAAAGACATCTGGGAAATGACTTCCAGACTACTCAGACTCCTTGGCATCATGGTAGCCCACAAACTCACCCACACATGAGACAGCAGCTAATGAACTTGAAAGACCCTATACAGACAACAAGCAAAACTAATGTCATTTACAAAATACCGTGCAACAAACTGTAACAAACACTACATTGGACAAACAGGCAGAAAACTAGCCACAAAATGACATGACCCTCTCTCATTAGTATCCTTACATACAGACAAAGAAGGACACTACTTCAACTGGGACAACACATCCATCCTAGGACAAGCCAAACAGAGACACGCACAAGAATTCCTATAAGCATGGCATTCCCACCGGAACTCTAACAACAACACATCGAGTTAGACCCCATTTACCACCCCCTGAGAAAAAGTACAGGAAATGATATCACCACAGGAAATGACATCACCAACCCAACGAAACCTAAACATATAAATAGAAATCAGCAACACCAGCAGTGCTTCGTGTGGATGTTCACTGAAGATGTTACCTGGTATGGTGACGAAACATCTGAAAATGAACCTTCCACCTCACCAAGCAAACCTACACCCAGAACCTCAACCTGAGCTACAAATCATCTCAAAACTCGTCCAAAAAATCAAAACAGATGGATCCAACACACCACGCTTCTACGGATTACCTAAAATTCACAAACCAGGAGCGCCCCTCAGACCCATGGTCTCGCTATCTGGAACACCAACTTACAGATTGGCCAAGCAGCTACACCAAAAATTAAAACAGTTAGTTGAAGCCTCATGCCACTCCACCCAAGAATTCCTGAAGATCATCAAAGACACCAAGATAAAAGAGGATGAAATAGTGATCTCTTTTGACATAATAGCCCTGTTCACAACCATCAAAATCAATCTGGCCAAGAAAACACTGACTACATTATTAGAAGAACCAAAGGCACATACACAACACCACCAACTTCATCAGCAAGGATAATATCATCAAGCTTGTGGACCTAGCCTTATCACCCACTTCACCCTCAACAATAAAACCTACAGACAAACCAACAGAACACCCATGGGATCACCAATATCATGACTTGAACAAACAGCTCTGGCAAATATCCAACCCAAACTTTGGGTCCACTACGTGGATGACACCTTTGTCATCATTAAACGAAGCAAATTAGAGGAAACCTTCAAGACCATCAATAATACCCTTACTGGCAAAAAGTCACTAAAGAGGAGAAGAATAACAACAAACTGCCATTCCTAGAGCGAACAGCCAATGGGGAACTTCAAACCAGCGTCTACAGGAAAACAACACATAGGGACCAAATACAGAAGTACCTCAATTGTCCGAATATCAATTATCCGAATATTGGATTATCTGGAGGAGATCTCGAGGTTCCAATAGAAACATTACACCAAAGACGTGTTTCCAATACTGATGGCGTCTTTTGTTTAGTGATTAAAAGTGAACTCGGCTTACTGAAATGCTGCTGAGAACAGTCCTCGACTGATGGGAGCCCAGGTACCGTCTCCAAATGACTGACCTCCCGCCTTCTCTCTCTCTCCCCCCACACTTTCGCTGGTGTTCTACACAGGTGTGTACCCTAAACCCCCTTCCCCAGATAATGTCTCCAACATTGTCCTGTACAGGGCACAGGTGGAACCTGGTAGAACTGTGTGGGGTGTGCATGTATGTGTGTGCAGGGGTGTGTGTGTGTGTGTGTGTGCGTATGTGTACAGGGGTGTGTGTGTGTGTGTGCGTGTGTGTACAGGGGTGTGTGTGTGTGTGCGGTGTCTGCGCGCGTCACACACTATTTGGAGACTCACCCCCAAAAAGGCAGCTGCAGCAGTCTTGTTGATGTCCGGTCCAGTTGCCCTGGTGGATGGGGTTGAGGGGTGGGGTTGGCGGGCAGAGGGGGGACGGGAGGGGCTCAGGAGCTGTGTGCTGCTGCCTAATCTCTTGAATGGGGAGTGGTTTTGGATGGAGTTGGGGGCAGGCAAAGGATGGTGTTTGACAGGGTTGTTGGATGGGGTTGGGGGCGGTGTTGGACGGGGTTTGAGGGTGGTCGGGGGGAGGGGGCAGTGTTGGCTCCCATGCATTGTGCTGCTGCCTAGTCTGAACAGGAAGCAGATTTAATAGAAAACTCCGAGCCCCAGAAGAAAGGCATTGAATTGATTAACCGAATAATCAATTATCCGAACAAAATAGAACCCGCCCATCTCGTTCGGATAATCAAGGTTCCCCTGTAAATACAAAGTGGGCCATGTCACCAGTGCTTCATCTGGAGGATCACTAATGATGTTACCTAGCATGGTGACAAAATGTCTGAAAATGAACCTTTCAGCTCAGTGAGCAAATGTACATCCAGAACCTCAACCTGAGCTACAAATCTGAGTAATAAAAAATTAGTATACAGGGCAAGCAAGTAATTAAGGCAGCTAATGGAATGCTACCTTTTATTATGAGTAGAATTAAACATAGCAGTAAGTATTTTCTGCTTCAATTATACAGGACATTGGCAAGACCATATCTCGAATACTATGTGCAGTTTTGGTCCCCTTATTTAAAGGAGGATATGTTGGCGACAACTCAAAGAAGGTTTACTGGATTAATACTTGGAATGAGGTGGTTGTCTTATGAGGAAAGGTTGGACCAGATTGGGCTTAGTTTCACTGGAGGTTAGAAGAATGATGGATGACTTGAAGTACATAAGGTCCTGTATGGTCTTGACAAGGTAAATGTGGAATTTAGAATGTAGATGAATTTAGAACTAGAGGGACTGTTTAAAAGTTAGGTCTCCTTTAAGGGCAGTGAGGAGGAAATTTTATTTTCTCTCAGAGTGTTGTGTGACTTTGGAACTCTTGTCTCAGAAGACAATGAAGGCAGGATTTTTAAGCCAGAGGTAGATAATCTCTTTATTCTGCAAGGAGATAAAAGGTTATTGCAATTAGAAGAGAATGTGGAATTCAAAGCACAAATCAGCTGTGACCTTATTGGATGGCAAAGCAGGCCTGAGGGGCCAAATGGCCTATTTCTGCTCCTTATTGCTGTTCATGTTGACAGCAACTTCAGAATTGCATGTTTAACTGCGCATGTTCAGACATCAGAAGTTGTGTTGGTTTCACAAATAACAATGGCAAAACATTAACTGATTTGTTACTACTGCATTGCGAGATGAGGGACAATAATTCAGTCGATTCTTGTTCTTATTTTTTAGTTACAAAGCTGCAATCAATTGAGCAATAACTACTTAACTGTTTTGGAACTGGAGCAAAAAAATGGTGAACAAATATTTTTGTGACCAGATATTTGCATATATGGTCTTCGAAAAAGGAAACAAATGAGGACTGCAGATGCTGGAGTGGGATGCTGGAAAAACACAACAGGTCAGGCAGCATCAGAGGAACAGTAGAATCAATGTTTTGGGCAAGAGCCCTTCACCAGGAAGGACAAATAGTCTAGGAAAAGTTGATTACATGGCTGGTGTGTTCATTCTTGAAATTATGTACATTATCTATACTTGCAAAGTATAACTTGGTATAATGTAAGTATCAAGTAACCAAAACACTGACTGTATGGAAAACGTAATTGACATTCCAGATCATGATACCATAGCAAGGGCTGATTATGTGGACCCATCAGCCTGGCAGCAGAAGAGCTTGTACTTCAAACACAAGTAGAATTGTGACTTGGTATTACAATAGTAATGAAACTGTTCAGATATATGATTTCCATAAACTGTTTCAGCGGATGCACTAAACTGGCTTTTTCTGAGGCAGTTTAAAGATTCACAAACATTTAAATGTTAGAAGTAGAAAAATTAAAGCAATTGCAAATTTTAGAAATATTGAAAAAATATATTGAAGAAAGAAATGTAACAGAAGGGAAATATAATGTTGAAGCACATGACAGAGCCCATCAGTGAATGGTTCAAAACACCAATGAAATTTATTCTGATAGATGACAAAATAGTCATCCTGCCATAAGTAGTGCAATAAGTAAATGCAAGACATCAGTCCACTAGATCTAGGACCATGCATAATACCTCCAGAATTCTGGAATACCTACCACAAAATACCAAAGTTACTGTTTATTCATGCACGACCTCAAAATTTTCATTGCTTCTTGTACCTGATCACGTTGTGTCAAAGCACACATTTAAATTAGAACATGCATTTGAAAAGGCTACAATGCATATTTCCAACAGTTTTACATGTCAAACCGTTTTAATATAAACAGTCAATTACATCAAGGATGGCATCGGGGTGGTAATATAGCACACACTGATTCTCTGTAAAAGAATCAGTGCTGTTGTATAGGGCAGCTGTGATAAAATGTCAATTCGGTGCGCAAATCTGTTTTTTAGGGATGTCACTTCCTAATAAATCATGAGGAGGCTGGCATCAACTATTTATTTGCAACAGGTCGCTATTGAATTTTACTGTTGATAATTAATTCATTTACTTTTATAAGGAATGGAAATGCCACTGATAGATTCATAGTTGCCCACGGTCTGTTATTTCATCATTTTGTTTATGATCTCTATACAGGATAAGTATTTCCAATCTATTGCTAACCTGCGCTACAGCTTAGTACCCACTCATAAAGGTTGTAAAAAAACTCATCAATTGCATCCTTATTGTCATGGTATTCTGAGATAAACTGCTGTGGAATATTGGATATTTTAAGGTTGGCTAAGAGTCAGAGTCATAGAAATGTACATCATGGAAACAGACTCTTCAGTCCAACTTTAGTCATGCCCATCAGATATCCTAAATTAGTCTAGTCCATTTACCAGCACTTGGTCCGTATGCCTCACAACACTTCCTATTCATATACCATCCAGCTTTTCAGATGCCTCCACCACTTCGTCTGGCAGTTTATTCCATACATGTACCACCCTGTGTGTGAAAAAGTTGCCCGTTAGGTCTCTTTTCAATCTTTCCCTCTCACCTTAAACCTATGCCCTGTAGTTCTGGACTCCCCCATCCCAGGGAAAATATCTTGTCTATTTACCCAATCCATGCCTCTCTTGATTTTATAAGCCTCTATAAGATCATGCTTCAGCCTCTGATGCTCCAGGGAAAACAGCCCCAGCTTATTCAGCCTCTCTCTATAGCTCTAACCCTGTGTTTCTACTAGCTATGAAGTTCGAGGATAAGATTGCTTGATACTTCCAAGTCACTAACTTGAGCTGATTTTAAGTTCAGATATCATTATAATGTAAGCAGCAGACTCAGTTCAGCCATTCATCTAATTTATGACAGCTCTCTCAAGTTGCAGGGAGCTTCCATCCACCGAAGTTCATTATTTTTACATCATTGGAGGTGAAGAACCGAGTGGTTTGTCAGAGTTGGGAAATTGTAACCCCTTGAACCAACAGCAATAACAGCTTTAGTCAACAATAAAAAAAGTCTCATCCACTATAGTTCAGTTTTTGCAAGTGAGAATGTTTAACCTCTTCATCATCTAATCTTTCTTTTTGATTAAAGTCACTTCAGGATCTTATTTGCAAGAGATTCATGAGATACACAGCAAATAGAACCACCTAATAGATGAAATGACAGCAGCCACTTGGTTGCCCTGTGTCCAAAAAGCAAACGGAGTTCAAACTGGAGCCAAATTAGTGATTCAGTGTTCCAGTGACTGCAAGTATTCAATCTATGAAAATTAATCAAGTTTTTTTAAGATCATCCCAAGGAATGTTATAAAGAATAAAAACAGGGCAGACAGGGACCATACCCCACATTTGAACAAACAAAATTCAGCTTACTCTGCCATTGATAAAGGTCATGGCTAATCTGTTTTTGTTTTGAATTGCACATTCTCATCTACTGTTTAGATCCGGGTAAAAACAATAACGGCAGATGCTGGAAACCAGATTCTGGATCAGTGGTGCTGGAAGAGCACAGCAATTCAGGTAGCATCCAACTGTTTAGATCCATTGTACTCTGAAAGTGGCATACGCATGCTTTCCTTCATCGGACATGGTATTGAGTACAAGAGTTGACAGGTCATGTTGTGTAGGACTTTGAGTTTGGCCACATTTAGAATTCCCCTCTCACCTTAAACCTAAGCCCTCTAGTTTTGGACTCCTTGATTATTCACCTTATTTTTCCCCTCATGATTTTATAAACCTCTATAAAGGTTTATAGCCTCCTACACTCCATGGAAAAAAGTCCCAGCCTATCCAGTCTCTCCTTACAATTCAAACACTCCAGTCTTGGTAACATCCGTGGGCGGCACGGTGGCACAGTGGTTAGCACTGCTGCCTCACAGCGCCAGAGACCCGGGTTCATTTCCCGCCTCAGGCGACTGACTGTGTGGAGTTTGCACGTTCTCCCCGTGTCTGCGTGGGTTTCCTCCGGGTGCTCCGGTTTCCTCCCACAGTCCAAAGATGTGCAGGTCAGGTGAATTGGCCATGCTAAATTGCCCGTAGTGTTAGGTAAGGGGTAAATGTAGGGGTATGGGTGGGTTGCGCTTCGGCGGGGTGGTGTGGACTTGTTGGGCCGAAGGGCCTGTTTCCACACTAAGTAATCTAATCTAATCTAATCCTTGTACATCTGTTTTGCAACTTCTTTCAGTTTAATAATATCCTTCCTTTGGCAAGGCAACTAGAACTGTACACAGTAGTCAAATGTGGCCTCACTAATGTTTTGTACAATTGTAACATGACATCCCAACTCCTGTTCCCAATGCTCTAATCAATGAATGCAAACATACCAAATGCCCTCTTCACCACCCTGTCTACCTGTCAAAGAACACCTTGCCACCTTGCTACACTGGAACCACCCCCCACCTTTTCCTCCGATTCATCGATGATTGTATCGGCGCTGCCTCGTGCTCCCATGAGGAGGTTGAACAGTTCATCCACTTTACCAACACCTTCCACCTCGACCTCAAATTTACCTGGACCGTCTCAGACTCCTCCCTCCCCTTCC
>NC_057712.1:53598480-53650825 GCF_004010195.1 Chiloscyllium plagiosum
GCACCTCCACACACATCATTTACTGCATCCGCTGCACCCGATGTGGCCTCCTCTACATTGGGGAGACAGGCCGCCTACTTGCGGAACGTTTCAGTGAACACCTCTGGGACACCCGGACCAACCAACCAATCCACCCCGTGGCTCAACACTTCAACGCCCCCTCCCACTCCACCAAGGACATGCAGGTCCTTGGACTCCTCCATCGCCAGACCATAGAACACGACGGCTGGAGGAAGAGTGCCTCATCTTCCGCCTAGGAACCCTCCAACCACAAGGGATGAACTCATATTTCTCCAATTTCCTCATTTCCCCTCCCCACACCTTGTCTCAATCCCAACCCTCGAACTCAGCACCACCTTCCTAACCTGCAATCTTCTTCCGGACCTCTCCGCCCCCACCCCCAGTCCGGCCTATCACCCTCACCTTAACCTCCTTCCACCTATCGCATTTCCAACACCCCTCCCCTAAGTCCCTCTTCCCTACCTTTTATCTTAGCCTGCTTGGCACACTTTCCTCATTCCTGAAGAAGGGCTCATGCCCGAAATGTCGATTCTCCTGCTCCTTGGATGCTGCCTGACCTGCTGCGCTTTTCCAGTCAGCTCTAACCATAAATTCTGTCAGCAATTATAGCTGTCATTTCTACAGGAATTCTCCAAAATTTAATGAGCATTGAGAGCACTTGACAAAGAACTGGAGTGTAGAGCTAAAGTGAATGGATAAATATTGGCCAAATTTGAAACGCTTCCCAAAGTTCAAAGAACTTTTAATTTTAGGATTACAGTTTAGTGAATAAAGTCAGATTCTATTTTTATAAACAGACTTCTGGAATTTTTAACCAGTGCCTTGGATATTACATTCGGCAATTTTTTCCATGCATCACTTTAGCAGAAGTTTCCATGATGGGGTTGATCTGTATTGGTAGCAACTAAAATAACCAGATTCTAGTAAGTCATCAAATAAAGTAAATGAACTAAAGGTCTCCATTCAGGTGTAGCATAACCTCTCAAGTGTAGATGGCCCATTTGCAAAGTGTCATTGGATCTTAATTTTAAAAATTCAAGGATTAAACTTCTGATCTATGTTTTGCTCACTTTCTTCCCACTCCAATTATAAATTAAATGTGAAGCAAAAGGCACTTACATAAAAGAAGCAAGGCACATGTTTCAAATTCTTGCATTTTTCAGTTCAATAAAAACAACTAGGTCCTATTTATGGTATAAGTCATTCTTACCTCGAGGAACCACAATGTCTGAAAGCTGTACAGTTGGTTCTATGTACTGTTCAAAGGCAGGCTTGACAAACTTGTTGTATTGTTTGATGACACCAACAATGTCACGACCCCTCTCGGATATATCTCTTTTTAGCCGTCGAACAAGTCTTATGTCAGAGTCAGTGTCCACAAAAACTTTCATATCCAATAGCTACGAAAAACCCAAAAGTAATAATTTCATTTAAAAGAAATTCTATAATTTTGGAAAAATGGGATAAAATGTCAATGTTTTAATTTACATTACCACTGCATTGTTTTTACTGACCAAATGTAACACAGCAATATAAAGATTTTTTGTCTGTGTTGTAGATATTTATATTAGATGCAAAAGAAAGTCCATTCTAACAGAAAACAAATCATAAGGAACCTTAGATGCAACGAATAGGCCTAATGTAATTGTTAGAATCTTGCACAATGAACAAGCACCAGAGAATTACTGATCTCATACATCAGTATCACTCTGCTTTGATTCCCTGCATTTTCACTCCCTTTTCTGTAGCAGTAGTGGATGTATTACGGCAAGTTCATTCACTTACCAACACATCAAACAGTTGTGGGATACTAAAGCAGTTTTTCAGTGTGGTAAATGTATGGAGGGGTGGCAAGGTGGGTGAATGGATATATAAACCAGGTGCTGGTCAGTTGGGAATGTGGTGTTAGGGACTCAAAACAGTCCAGAGTTGGGATTTTTGTTGGGGTGGGGAGGGTGGGGTAAACTGCACACGTGAGGGGGCAGGGAGAAGTGTCAGGAGTTAAGAGCAAGTTTCAACTCCTAGAACCTTTCCAGGCTAACTAGTCAATCAGAAATATCCAAAGCCTCTGAAATGGGAATACTATCACTTGAAAATTTCCATCACTTGAAAATTCCCTCCAAGCCACACACCATCTTGACTCGGAACTGTATCACATGAATTTCAATGATGTGGATGTTACATGTAGAAGTTCAAATATTAGACGCTGTAACCTTCGATTTCTGGTTTTCAATTAGTAACCAGTAGGTTTTTCTAAGTGTCCGAAGCTAATTGTTAACTTGCAATCATATCGCTGGCTATGGTGATTGCTTCTAAAAACAGTTTTTGAAGCTTAGCTGCAGAATGAATGAGTTTGCTGCACAATGCATCTTTTTTTATTTTACTAAACAGGTCTGGTTGCATCTGAACAGAGTTTTGTTTTGGAGGTGGGGAAGGGGTTGACTGGCCCCAAATTGTCACTGGACCCAAAACTGTTGCCAGACATGCTGAGTTTCTCCAGGAATTTCTGTCTTTGTAAGATTCACTTTTAACTCTGGATAGTGTTAGTTTTGTGAAGCCCTTGGAAAAATATATATTTGTTTTTATTCATTTGTTGGATGTGAATGTGATTGGCTGGCTACATTTATTGCCCACCCCTAGTTGTCCTTGAGTAGGTAGTGGTGGACTACCTTCTTGAACCATGACAATCCACCTGATGTGGGCTGACCCACAATGCCATAAGGGAGGGAATCCAGGATTTTGACCCACCTTGTATTAAAAGGCTACAAAGTGAGATAGGTCCTCAGCGTGAAAAGGCAGTGTTAGTTCCAGACCTGGCAAAACCCAGAAGTGGTTACTTAAGATGAGTGTATTAGAACTCAAGTGTATGATGGCTCCAGAAAAAGGGTAGCTACAGTTTCAGTTTAAAAATTGAAGTCATAAGCCAAGGTGAGGTGTTAGGTACAGGGACTCTTTTTTTTGAGTACTATATTTTCAGTGTATTTTTAGAACATTACAGCACAGTACGGGCCCTTCGGCCCTCGATTTTTGTATCTTAACAAATTCAAAAAGGATGTTTTATGAGCAATGGAATGGTACTTCTACTGCGTGTTTAAAATCTTTGAATTTGTGTTCTAATTAGATGAAATTGAATAATTCAAACTATGTTCCTTTGATAATAAGCTTCTGTTTTGTTGTTGAGGCAAAATCTGCAGTGTTCCTTTGTTCAGAGAGAGACCCCTTCATCAAAACCAAAACAAACAAAAATATGATCTAACAAGCTAAACTCCTGTCTCATAACCAGTTAGTGCTGCTAGTCTGTGTAAGTGCAGGCTTAGGTGAATACTAGGCTTTAGTGCGGAAGTTTAGCGAGGTAAGATTCTTTTGTCTTTCTTAGTGTAAATGGGCAGAGACGGCAGTTAGGGCAATGGTATGCTCCTCCTGCCAGATGTGGGAGATCAGAGAGCAGTCTAGTGTCCCTGACAACTATGCCTGCAGCTGCAGCTCCTCACAAAGGGCATTGTTCGGTTAGAACAGAGGTTGGACACCCTGAGGGCCATACAGAGCATCATAGACACTAGTTACAGGCAGGTGATCACACCACTGGTTCAGTCACCAGTCACTGGTTACCACCAGGAGAAATAGGCAGGTAGTGTAGGAGTCTCTCGTGGCTCTTCCCCTCTTCATTCCTGATGAAGGGCTTATGTCGAAACGTTGATTCTCCTGCTCCTTGGATGCTGCCTAACCTGCTGTACTTTTCTAACACCACACTCTTGATCTGATCTCCAGCATCTGCAGTCTTCACTTTCTCCTAGTTGATTTCTTCCCTCTCTAACAGGTATACTGTTTTGGATACTGTTAGGCTGATAGCCTCTTAGGGGTTTATAACAGCAGCAGCCAGACCTGTGGCAACACAACTGCTTCTGCTCTATAGCAGGGTTGGGCAAGATCCAAATGAACGATAGTGGTAGGAAACTCACTCGTTAGAGGGACAGACAGATGCTTCTGAGCCACATTTGAGACTCCAGGATGGTGTGCTGCCTCTCTGGTGCCAGAGTCAAGGTCGTTTCTTGAGTGGTTACACAAAACTCTCAAGGGGGTGAGCTGCCAGAGGTCATTGTGCACATTGGTACGAATAACACAGGTAGAAAGAGAGATGAGATCCTGTGGAGTGAGTATAGGGAGTTAGAAAAGAGGCTGTAAAGCAGGACCTCTGGGTAATAATCTCTTGGTTACTACCAGTGACACGTGTTAGTGAGGCAATGAATAGCAAGATATGAGAGATGGATACTGTTGTGGATACTGTTGGAGTGGATAGCCTCTCTGAGGATTATAACAGCAGCACCTAGACCTGTGGCAACACAACTGGCTCTGCTCTATAGGAGGGTTGAGCACGATCCAAGTGAGCGATAGTGGTAGGAGACTCACTAGTTAGAGGCACAGACAGGTGTTTGTATCGCCACATTCGAGAGGATCAGCCACAATCTTATTGAATGGCAGAGCAGGCTTGACGAACTAGATGACCTACTCCTGCTCCTAGTTCTTATGTTCTTATGTTATATAATTGGGAGGAGCTGTTATCAGGTAAAGTCCACATTTGACATGTGGCAATTATTTAAAGACTTGCTGATGACAGCTGAGGACCAGCATGTTCCAGTAAGAAGGAAGGACAAGGATGGCAAAGTAAGGGACCCTTAGATAACAAGGGAGGTTGTGCATTTAGTCAAAAGAGAAAAAAGAAACGTAATAAATCAGGTTTAAGAAGCTAAAATCAGACTGGGTCAGTGAGCAGTATAAAGAAAACAGACAAGAATTGCAGGGAATTAGGAGAGCAAGAAGGGGTCATGAAATGACCTTGAGAATCCCAAGGCATTCTTTACATACTTAAAAAGCAAGAAGATAACTAGGAAGAAAGTAGGACCACTCAATGATAAAGGAGGAAGTATGTGCTTGGAGGCAGAGAATTGTAAATGAATACTTTGACTCAGTATTTACTAAGGAGAAGGAAATGTGGAACAGTCAAATTTGCATGGAACAGTCAAATTTGCATGGAACATGGCAATACGCTACGGCATTTTGAGATCAAGAAAGAAAATAGTGTTGGGTCTATTGAAGAACATTGAAGTTGATAAGTCCCCAGGGCCTTATGGTATCTACTGCAGGTTCTGAGACAGGCAAGATATTTGTACCTTTATTAGTCACCTGTGAATAGCTAATGTTGTTCCTCTGTTCAAGAAGGGAAACAGAGGCAATCGAGGAAACTATAGTTCAACTAGATGATTGGCCATACAGGATTTTGTCTGAGCTGAAAATGTGTTGCTGGAAAAGCGCAGCAGGTCAGCCAGCATCCAAGGAACAGGAGAATCGCCGTTTCGGGCATAAGCCCTTCTTCAGGAATCACTTTCTCCATACAGGATTTTGTACTGGTTAATGAGCCTGGCCAGGTGACTGACTTTTCAGAGGGAGAGCATTTTGGAAACAGTAATCACAACTCCTTAAGTGAGTCTCACATCGGTGGTTGGGAAGCTACTAGAGAGAATTCTTAAGGGTAGGGGTTACATGGTTATGGAAAAGCATGACCTGATTAAGGACAGTCAGCATGGCTTTGTGCAGGGCAGGTCTTGTCTTGCTAACTTGATTGTATTGTTCAAGGAGGTGACAAAGGTGATCAATGAGGAATAGATGTTGACTACATGGATTTTAGTAAAGCTTTTGACTAGGACCCTCATGGTGGGCTCATCCAGAAGATTAAGATGGATGGCATCCATGGTGACTTGGCTGCGTGGATTCAGAATTGGCTTGCCCATAGAAGGCATAGAAGGGTAGTGGTGGAAGGGTATTTTTCAGGCTGGAGGTCTATGACTCGTGGTGTTCAGCAGAGATCCATACTGGGACCTTTTCTGTTTGTGATATATATGAATGACTTGGATGAAAATTAAGATGGTAAGTTTGCAGATGATAAAAAGACTGGTGGAGTTGTGCATAGTGTAGAAGGTTGTCAAAGGACACAGTGGGCTATAGATCAATTGCTGACATGGGTGGAGAAATGGCAGATGGAGTTTAATCCATGTAAGTGTGAGGTGCTGCCCTTTGGAAGATCAAACGTTAAGGAAAAATATACACTAATGGTAGGACCCTGAATGGCATTGATGTACAGAATGGAATTCAAATCCATAGCTCTGTGAAAGTGACCACGTAAGTAGATAGGGTGGGTAAGGAATGTGTTTGGCATGCTTATCTTTATTGGTTGGAAAGTTGAATACAAGAGTCAGGATATCAGCTTGCAGTTTATAAGGCTTTGGTTAGGTCACACTTAGAGTACTGCAATCAATTCTGGTCGCAGGAAGGATGTGGAGGCTTTGAAGAGGGTGCAGAAAAAGTTTACCAGGACGTTATCTAGATTAGAGGGAATGAGTTATAAGGAGAGGTGAAAAAAATTCAGTTTGTTTTCTCTTGAGTGGCAGAGCCTGAGGAGAGACTTGATAGAAGTCTATGAAATTATGAGATGCATAGGTAGGGTTCACAGTCAGAATTGTTTTTTCCCAGAGATGAAATATCTAAAATCAGGGGGCATGCATCTAAGATGGGAGGGGGAGGGGAGGGAGAATTCAAAGGAGATGTGAGGGGCAAGTTTTTTTTAAACCTAGACAGTGATAGGAATCTGGAACACATTGCCAGGGGTGGTGGTGGATGGTGGTGGAGACTGACACAATGGGGGCATTTAAAGAGACTTTCAAATAAGCACATGAAGATGCAAGGAATGTGGGGATAAGGATCAAAGGCAGGCAATAGAGATTAGTTTGATTTGGCACCATGTTCGGCACAACATCGAGGGTCGAAGAGTCCATTCCTGTCCTGCATTGTTCTATGTCTGGAATCAGACTTGTCCAATAATAATGGGACAGCACGGTGGCTCAGTGGTTAGCACTGCTGCTTCACAGCACATAGAACAATACAGCGCAGAACAGACACTTTGGCCCTCGATGTTGCGCCAACCTGTGAACTATTCTCAGCTCATCCCCCTATACTATCCCAAAATCATCCATATGCTTATCTAAGGATTGTTTAAATCTCCTTAATGTGGCTGAGTTGACTACATTAGCAGATAGGGCATTCCACGCCCTTACCCACTCTCTGCATAAAAGACTTTCCTCTGACATCTGTCTTAAATCTATCACCCCTCAATTTGTAGTTATCCCCTCTCGTACAAGCTGACGTCATCCTACTGTCTACCCTATCTAATCCTCTGATCATCTTGTATGTCGCTATCAAATCCCCCCTTAGCCGCCTTCTTTCCAATGAGAACAGACCCAAGTCTCTCAGCCTTTCCTCATAAGACCTTCCCTCCAGACCAGGCAACATCCTGGTAAATCTCCTCTGCACCTTTTCCAATACTTCCACATCCTTCCTGTAATGGGGCGACCAGAAGTGTACACAATATTCCAAGTGTACCAGCGTTTTATATAGTTGCAGCATAATATTGCGGTTCCGGAACTCAATCCCTCTACCAATTAAACCTAACACATCTTCTTCACAGCACTATCCACTTGGGTGGCAACTTTCAGGGATCCATGTACATGGATTCCAAGATCCCTCTGCATATCCACACTACCAAGAATCTTTCCATTGACCTGGTACTCTGCCTTCCTGTTATTCTTCCCAAAGTGCATCACCTCACATTTAGCTGCATTGAACTCCATTTGCGACCCTTCAGCCCAATTCTGCAGTTTATCCAAGTCCCCCTGCAACCTGTAACATTCTTCCAAACCGTTCACTACTCCACCGACTTTAGTGTCGCAGTGGTCCCAAAACAGATCCTTTTGGCACACCACTAATAACTGGACTCCAGACTGAATATTTTCCATCAACCAGAAAGCCAGTTTCTAATCCAAACTGCTAAATCACCCTCAATTCCATGCCTCTGTATTTTCTCCATCAGCCTACCATGTGGGACACTGGTTCAATTCCACCCTCATGTGGAGTTTGCACTTTCTCCTTGTGTTTGCGTGGGTTTCCTCCAGGTGCTCTGGTTTCCTCCCACAGTCCAAAACTGCACAGATTAGGTGGATTGGCCATGCTAATTACCCATTGTGTCCAGAGTATGCAGGCTAGGTGAGTTAGCCACGGGAAATGCAGAGTTATACGGTAGGGACATGGGTCTGGTGGGGTGCTCTTCGGGGGGTTGGTATGGACTCAACAAGCCGAATGGCCTGCTTCCACACTTTTGGGATTTTATTTTATTCTATGAATAAAATCAGCTGGGGTTACAACACTTTACTGTCATTTGGTGAGATTCCTGGAATTCCCATTTTTGTGGCACTGCATAAGTATCTACATCATAGTTCAAGGCAGCAGCTCTCCGCCAACTTCTGAAGGGCAAGTCAGGGTGAGCAATAAATGCTGTTCTAATAAACAAATAAATTTAAAAGCATGCAATTTGGTCTTGCCACACAGTCTTGCCTAGTTGGATAGCTTACTTTTAACTGTCTTGGAAGCCAATCCACTCACTGAAACCGCTGAAAGCAGCATAGTAATGTGACTTTAAAAAGGTTAATTAGGGGAATAGATAGTATCCTTTGTAGGCAGGATTGAAAGTCCTGCAAGGTATGTTGCCTGCCCAGTGCCAGGGTAAAGGATATCTCTGACCGCTTGAAAAGATACTGGAGAGGGAGGGGGAGGATCCAGTTGTTGTGGTCCATGCCAGAACAAACAACATTCGGCCAGACTAGGAAAGAGAACCTATTCAGGGATTACCAGGAGCTAGGAACCAAATTAAAGAACAGGTCCTCAAGGTATAGAAGCTCTGGATTACTGCTTGAGCCACGTGCAAATTGGCTTAGGGCTACAAGAATAAGGGAAGTAAACACGTGGCTAAGAGAGTGGTGTGGGAAAAAGGGGTTTCTTTCATCGGGCAGTGGTATCGGTATTGAAACAGGAGGGATTATACCGCTGGACAGTCTCTACCCGAACCAAGCTGGGACCAATGTTCTCACAAAAAGGGTAAACAGGCTGGTCAACAGGACTTTAAACTAGAAAGTGGGAAACAAAGCAGCAGATTAATATCCATAAGGGTGGATTCAACTGTGTGAAAAATATGAAAGAAATGGCAGGGAAGGAGAACTCAGGAGAGGCTATGAGAGTCTCCAGCACAAACACGAACAGGACACAGTGTTTTGACAAGGTTAGCAATCAAACTTCAAGCACACTAGACAAACAAATGACAATGAGAAGAACAACAGTTAATATAGGACTGAACGGGTTATATCTGAATGCAAGCAGTATAAGGAATAAGGTAAATTAGCTTTTTGCGCAGATCAAAATTGACAGGTATGATGTGGTGGGCATCACGGAGATGTAGCTGCAAGGAGATTGGGATTGGGAGCTGAATATCCCAGGATATATATCCTATCAAAAAGATAGGCAGGTGGGCAGAGGAGGTGGGACTGCCCTATTAGTAAGAAATGAAATTAAATCAGTAATAAGAAACTAAGTAAGGTCGGATGGCATAGAAACTGTGTGGGTAGAATTGAGGAACTACAAAAGGTGAAAAAACCATAGTTGGAGTTATGTACAGGCCTCCAAACAGTAGTCAAGAGCTGGGGTGCAAGATATACCAGAAAGAAAACATGTTTGACCAGGCAAAGTTACAGTGATCATGGGGGATTTCAAGATGCAGGTGGATTGGGAAAATCAGGTTGGTAGTGGATTGCAAGAAAAGGAATTTGTGGAATGTGTGCAAGATGGCTTTTTGGAGCAGATTGTGGTGGAGCCCACTAGGGAACAGGTAATACTGGATTTAGCATTGTGCAATGAGGCAGACTTGACATGGGAGCTTAAGGTGAAGGAACCCTTAGGAAGCAGTGATCATATATATGATTGAGTTTACTCTGCAATTTGAGAGGGAGATGATAAAATCAGAATTAAGGGTATTACAGCTAGATAAAAGCAACTATTTAGGCATGAGGGAGAAGCTGGGCTGAATTGACTGGGAGAGAAGCTTAGCAGGAAAGAGAGTGGAACATCACTGGCAGGAGTTTCTGGGAGTAATTAAGGAGACACAGCAAAGATTCATCCCAAGGAGAAAGAAGTATGGTACAGGAAGGATGAGGCAATTATGGCTGACTCGGGAAGTCAGGGATAACATAAAAGCAGCATGAAAAGCATGTAATGTGGCAAAGGGCATTGCGAAACCAGAGGATTGGGAAGCTTGCAAAGACCAACAAGAAAAGAAATAGGACGGAGAAGATTAAATAAGCTAGCCAGTAATATTAAGGAAGACTGTAAGAGTATCTTTAGATATATAAAGGGCAAAAGACAGGCAAAAATAGACATTTGACTGCTGGAAAAGGATGCTGGAGAGATAGTAGTGAGGAACTGACTAATTACTTCACATCAGTCTTCATGGTAGAAGACATAAGTAATACTCCAAAAATTCAAGAGAGTCAGCGGGCAGAGCTGAGTATGGTGGCCATCTCGAAGGAGAAGGTGTTAGAAAAAAATGAAAGGCCTGAAGGTGAATAAATCACCTGGACCAGATAGACTATACCCCAGAGTTCTAAAGGAGATAGCTGAAGATATAGTGGAGGTATTAATGGTGATCCTTCAGGAATCACTTGAATCTGGGAGGGTCCCAGAGGACTGGAAAATCACTAAAGTGACACCCCTGTTTAAAATGGCAGTAAATCAAAATTACAGATGAATTAGCCTAACCTTGGTCGTGGAATGCATTGGGAAGGATGCGATTTCTGAATACTTGGAAGTGTCTGGTAAAATAGGGCAAAGTCTGCATGGCTTCATCAAGGGAAGTCATGCCTGACAAATCTGCTAGAATTCTTTGAGGGAGTAACGAACAGGTTAGACCAAGGAGAACCAATGGATATTATCTACCTGAATTTCAGGAAGGCCTTTGACATGGTACTGCACAAGAGGCTGCTGTAAGATAAGGGCAAGGTGCGAGTATGGATAGAAGCCTGGCTGTCTGGCAGAGAGTAGAAAGTGGGGATAAAAGGGTCTTTCTCAAGATGGCAGCCAGTGACAAGTGGTGTCCTGAAAGGGTCACTGTTGGAACCACAACTTGCCACTTTATACATTAACAATCTAGATGAAGGAACTAAGGGCATTCTGGCTAAGTTTGCAGACAATACATAGATAGATGGGCAGGTAGCATTGAGGAGGTAGGAATTTGGACAGGTGAGGAGAGTGGACAAAGAAATGACAGATGGAGTACATCTTGGCAGTGTGAGGTCATGCACTTTGGTTAAAAAAGTAGAAGCATGGACTATTTTCGGAATGGGCAGAAAATTCAGAAGTCTGAAGTACAAACAGACTTGGGAGTTCCAGTTCAGGATAGTGTCAAGGCAAACTTGCAGGTTGAGTCAATGGTTAGGAACACAAATGCAATGTTGGTATTTATTTTGAGAGGATTTGAATATAAAAGAAGGGATGTACTTCTGAGGTTCTACAAGGTTCTGGTCAGACCATATTTGGAGCATTGTGCGCACTTTTCACTGCCACAGAAGGTTGTGGAGGCCAGGTCACTGAGTATACTTAAGAGGGAGATAGATTCTTGATTGATAACAAGATCAAGAGTTACAGGGTGCAAGTGGGAGAACAGGGTTGAGAAACTTATCAGCCATGATTAGAATTGTGGAGTAGATGGGATTGAATGGGCTAATTTCTGCTCCTATGGCCAGTTCTCCCAGATCAGGCTTTCTAGTTTTTTTGTTTAGCTGTAGTAGTAAGAAGTTGTTTGGGTCCCAGAAGTGTTGGGGCTTCAGTAAATGACTCTTAACTGTGACTTTCCCAGAAATCTCTCTTGACGTTGAACTGCATGCAAGAATCTGCATCTTAATTTACCTTTTTTGCCAAGGGGGCGTGTTTATGGGATGTTATTATATTGGAACAATTAATTAGTGATGGGTACTGTATCTATTATTTGGTTAAGAATTTCTAAATTCCTCTTTCTTTTGTTTGTATTTTAACTATAATGTTTAAATAAATTGTGTTTTGCTTCACATTGAGTCATTTGATCAGTTCTGTCACATTTGGAACATTCACTTCACATCTACCTTTAAAATAAGGTTACCTTCTTGAAACATTTTGAAGCAGTCTGGTCTGGTCTGGTCCATAACAGTACCATAGAAAAAAATAAGCTAAAGAGAGTTGGTACTATTGCCCTGGAAACTATGGATTTTGGTGGACCGGAATTCATAAAACTCACTTCAGTTTCAGTGTAAAAATGAATGTTCTTCCAACCAATAAAGCAAAATTAACTACTTCTAAATTTATGGGATGATGTTAAGTTTGCTGTATACATTTCCCTTGTTATCTCAAATATTTAATTTATTGTTGCATTTAAAACAAGCAGCTATGGCTGAGTTTACAGTTAATGTTGGTGAAGTTGTATAAGTTATCCATATTAGTCACTTTAATTCTGATGTGTATCCAATGTTTATCTCCATTATAAACAGCCTTACGCTCATCATTGACCATTTATATTTATTCATTTCAAAATACAGCATTCCTTGTAATTACAGTAACGTTATACTTGGTATTGTTGTAGGGAGAAATATCAAAGAGGTGCCTTAAGTTCTATGTTCCTCAGCAAAAGCGACCTTTATTCAGACCTCTATTACTACTTACATGGGAGAGGCCAGAGGCCACTTCAAATCTGGCTTTTACATGGGGCCCAGTCACCCTCTTAATTACAGTTCAGATCTGAAATCAATGACACTCTGGGTTCCCTAGCAAAATACAACATTTTCATACCTTGGCTAGTTTTGAGAAAATTTGTAGCTCAGGTTGAGGTTCTGGATGTAGGTTTGCTGGCTGAGCTGGAAGGTTCATTTTCAGATGTTTTGTCACCATGCTAGGTAACATCTTCAGTAAGCCTCCCGACGAAAGCTCACTGAAGATGTTATCTATCATGGTGACGAAATGTCTGAAAATGACCCTTCCAGCAAGCAAACCTACATCCAGATTTTTATACCTTTTGAGTGACTATAATTATATGCAACATTGATATTATTGTCGGCCACATCCTCCTAATTATAGATCCACTTCAGTGAAGACATAATCAATGATAGACAACTTTATGGGAGGATCTAGGACTGTCCATAATCTCATGAGGTCTACAAGATAGCTCCACCATATTGCATTGGGATCTTATAATGCTTCTGACAGTTATATTCCTTTCCTGACATTTGCCAGCTGCACCACATTATTTACCAAAAACCGACATACTTGCTTACCATGAAGAACTCTTTCAAATTTTGTACTCACTTTAGTATGGCAGATTAGGAAGGATATTAATTTCTACTAATTGTTTTAAAATCTTTAAAATCAACTCTAGTATAAAGTTACTACAATTCTATGACATAGCTAACAAAATGAGAACAACCCTTCTCTCTTCAGCCTGAGAGGATCAAACAGTCCTTCTGACTTGCAACTGCAGTTTACAATTTGCATGCTGTAAGTGAATTTTAAACTGATGTTTCAGTTTTAAATTTTAAACAAATCTTTACTGTTTCTAATCTAAACACTTTCCAAAACTAATTATCTTTTCTTAATAAAAGCATCTATTCGAATTCTACTGGTAAGAGTGAAATTCGATCACTTTACAATTTTACCAAGCCATTAAAACAAACTTGTTTAGGTTCCACAAACAACTAGAGACAGAACCACATGTATTTTGTTTTTGTCACTCTTTCCTTTATCTATGGATGTAAGAATTTGTTCAAATTATCTACATCTACACTTAAGTTTCAATTGTTTATCTCTCCCTAGTCGTGACCTCTTTTTCTTTAAGAACCTTCCTCTGCCCTCTTCCTGTGCCAGTGGTTTTTCAGAGGTCATGTTTACCCCATTTATTACTTTATCTTCCCTAATAATGCCTTGGGCCTCTTGACTGCCTAGAAACATTTGTTGAAAGAATACAGCTAACCTTTTCACAATAATTTGTTGTTTGCCTTTCTAATTGCCTACAATTCAGTTCAGAATACTATAGTCAGAATACTAAAGGATGAGACTTTTCTTCTACTTCTTACTAAATAACAAGCTTGGGGCTGTGCCTAAACTAGGCCTTTCAAAAATGCCCCTTAAAAAGCTTATATATTTAGAAATGCCTGTTTACGGAAACCTGATTAACTTGCCTAATGTTTCTACCTATGGAGAATCTCATCTTATCCCCTATATCTACATGGAGACCAAAAGTCTAGCTGTGATCATCTGTACGTAACTATCAAACCCTTTCGGCCATCTTGTGTTAGCTAAAAGTAAAATCCCTAAGCAGCCACCTTGTCAACTTTACTCATGGGCTGCTACAATGGTATAATGCAAGATTACCAACTTTATGTTACAAGAAAACTGAAAGAACTGCAGATGCTGTAAATCAGAAACAACTGTGGAGAGAAATCAGAGTTAATGTTTTAGGTCAACATTCACTCAACCTGAAACGTTAATTCTGATTTTTCTCCACAGATGCTGACAGACCTACTGAGCTTTTCTAGCAATTTCTGTTTTTGTTTCTGATGCTAATGTTACAACCTGGTTATGGACAAGTGGTCTTTTATTTTAATTTTGGTCAATGAATTGTGAGATCCAAGGGACATACTAAGTCTACAGTTTTGATCAAATAGCAATAGACTTTTCTACACAATATCAGAAGTTGCACATCTATAATACACATACAACTTAAATTCTAATATCCAGAATTAACACATGGTATTAATCAGTAAAAGATTAATGATAAAATGTCCCACAGCACACAACAAACAGCAAATGCAATAAAGTCAAATCTCATGGATTTTTCAATGAGTCCCCTCCAAATATAAATACCACGATGGGTCAATGAATCTGAAAACTTCACAGAGGATTATTATTCTTTACTTCTGCTGACCTGGCCTTGAAACTTCTTGTCATTATTCCTCATCATGAACTGCCTCAATGGCTGTTCCCATTATGGTAAATCACCTTCCTTTCTTGGGTCTCTGCTCCTCTGGATTCCAAAAATCTGCACTGCACTATTTATTCACAGGTATAACTCCAGCCTTTCACTAATAGCTAGATTCACCAAGCCAAATCTTTCCTTGTGCTTTTTACTGAGCTCTCTTGCTCAGTTGCATCAATCAGACACTGCTTAAGGTCCTTCAGTGCCCCCACATCCTGCACTCTCAGCTACAGATCTATTATGGCACCCAGGGACTTGGAAACCACCACAACATTCACAACTTTCAAGATATTCAAGTGCACAGGACAAAATTTACTGCAACCTACAAATGGGTAATTCAGTTGCCTTCATTGCATTATAGCTAAAAGTCAGGAATTCAGTGCCTGTCTCATAACTCTACTTTGTTTACTCTGTCTCCTTTGAACTCCTGTTCGGTGATCCCCAAGTTACCTATTGAAAGCCTTGCAATAGGCAGAATTTTATTGTTGCCACTTAGCAACTCTTGGAACTAAGTGTGCTTTGAATATGACATTCTCATAGAATAGATTATAAATGTGAGCGGATACATTTTGTAGGAAGAATAAGGATAGATGAGTTTAAAGGTAGTGCAAGGAGACAGACTTGGGAATGCTTGTGCACAATTATCTGAATGTAGCAGGACAGATTAACAAAGTGATTAATAAAGAATTTGTGAAGAGACATATAGGACTAAAAGTTATGTCAAACAAACAAAGGACACCAGTACTATATTTAGGAACAACACAAAAGCTTGGAGACAGTACTGCTGAGATTTACTAGAATAGTCCCAGTTACTCAGTAAATTGGAGAAGCTGGGGTTGATCTTCTTGGAACAAGAAGAAATTCCTTTCTGATAATAAAGGGCACAGACATAAGATGCTTGGCAAAACAAAGTTCTGACATGAAAATTTTTTTTTGCACAAGTGATTAGAATTTGGAATGGGTTATCTTTAGGATGGGTACGCAGATTAAACAATAACCTCCAAAAGGGAAGTGGACGACACCAAAGTTAGTGATATAGCGGACGGTGAAGAAGGTCATCTAAGATTAGAGGTCTTGAACAATGGGATCAATGGGCTGAGGAGTGGCAGATGGAGTTTAGTTTAGATAAAACTAAGGTATTGCATTGATCATACAAACAAGGAAAGTACTTATACAATTAATGATAGGGCCCTATCTAATGTTGTAGAACAGAGAGACTTAGGGCTTTCTCTACAAATTGTGTAATTCCTACAAATTTACATCATAGGTAGACAGAGTGATTAAGAAGACATTTAGCACGCTTGCCTTCATTGCTCAGATCTTTGAATATAGGAGTTGGGATGTCATGTCGAGGTTGTACAGGACGTTGGTGAAGCCCCTTCTGGAGTACCATGTGTAGCTCTTGTTGCTCTGTTATCAGAAGGATATTATTAGAGTATTCAGAAAAGATTTACTAGGATGTTGCCGGGAATGGAGGGTTTGAGATATAAAAATAGGCTGGAAAGGTCAGGACATTTTTTCACTGGAGCATAGGAGGATGAGGGGTGATCTTATTGAGGTTTATAAAATCATGAAGGCACCCTTGGATACTGGAGCTCAAAACAAGAGGGCATAGATTTAACATGAGAGGAGAAAGATTTAAAAGGGAATCAAGGGTGTTTTCTTTTTACAAAATATTTAGAAGGATCACAAGAGCATTTTCTTTTTACAGAGTGGCTCGTGTATGGAATGAACTGCCAGAGAAAGTCTTGGATGCGGGTACAGTTACAATTTTTAAAAGACATGGTTCAAACTCAGGCAGGTGGGACTAGTTTTGTTTGAGAACATGGTCGACACGGACTGATTGGACTATGCTGTATGACTCTATGACTGAGGGAGGAAAACTTTCAGGGATGTAGGTAAGAGTTCCCTCCAGGTTCTATGTTCATCTCACTCTGCAATAACCAAGCAGTCACTGCACAGGCAACTCAAGTTTTTTTACTTTAGGAAAGCCTGGGCACACTGCTGCACCAAAAAAATTAAAGTTGCTATTCACTGAAATGAATTGGCCCAGCACAACAGAAAATTAGAGGTACATTGAGTGGGACTAACTGATTTGCTCTTCAAAGGAGATAGCATAATACTCAGCTGGTGAACTAACCTCCAAAGTACTGCTCTACTATATGGTCCTATAATAGGATCAAAAACTGTTCATTTTGGCATTAAGCATAGCAGAAAACTAATAATATCATAAAACTATCATTAAATCTGTGTTTGCTACTGTGCAAGTACAACAACAGTTGGTTGGTAGTACAGAACTTGAACATTGCTAAAAAGAGGGAGGTGTTTTTGAAGCTTTTTTTTGCTCTCATCAGAACAAATGCAAAAATGCCCATTTCAAAGGAAGCAACAATTTATACTTCACGAAAATGGGTGATAAATCAGATCAAAGTTGGCAAATCTTCTCAGCAACAAAATAACAATTAATTTCACCTAAAGTTACTCAATGTTCATCACGTATAAACTTAGACTTGTTATCAGTAGTAAAAAAAAATGTTCTTTGATCATAACAGCAGATGCTGATCATCCTCTTCACGAAATCTTCTCACGAGGATAAACGCAAATAAGTGTGTTCTTGGGTAATATTAAATCATAAGCTACCTTTAAGTCATAAAGACAACAAAGTCACAACTTTCTCAGAGAAAGGAAAATTTCAAGTTACTTCTTGAAAATCAGAATTCAGCTGCTAGGGCTAAAGGCTAAAGCGCCGATGGAGTGACTCTATTGGATTTTTTAAAAATCTTATTCTGGATTAAGGGCATTTGGAAGGAAATAGCACTGTACTATTTAAGTGGGATGGCAAGCAGCTCAGAGGAAAGATACTTTATGTTAAAAATATATGACTAGAATAGAGAAGCTCTATGGCAGCACAGTGACTCAGTGGTTAGCACTGTTGCCTCACACCGCCAGGAACCTGGGTTCAACTACAGCCTTGGGCGACTATTGTGTGCAGTTTGCACATTCTCGACATGTCTGTATGGGTTTCATCTGGGTCCTTCAGTTCCCTCCTACAGTCCAAAGATGTGCAGGTTAGGTGGACTGGCCATGGTAAATTGCCCATAGCATCCAGGGATGTGTCAGTTAGAAGAATTAACCATGGGAAATGCAGGGTTACAGGGATAGGGTAGGAGAGGGGTGGTGAGCCTGTGTGGGGAGCATGGTGTGGACTTGTTGGGCTGAATGACATCTTTCCACACCAACAGGGATTCTAGGATATCAAGGAAGTTGTACAATTCCCACTTGGGAATTATTTATTCTTAAATGCAGAATTGATTTTATAATTAACAGTGGTAAGGTTCTGCATAAGGAACCCATTGCTTAAGTTTCAGATAACTTAGAAATGTACATTATTAATTATCTTGATCTTAGATTAAAATAAATGCTCGGCACAATATCGTGGGCCGAAGGGCCTGTACTGTTGTATGTTTTATGTTCAACATTCAGTACTAGACAGAGTACTACTCTTTTGTTCTTGTTTAAGTATTGTAACAAAGAAGAAAGATGAATACCTTAAGAAGTTCCTTGTTGGCAAATGCAAGTATTCCTTCAAAGATCACAACATTTGCTCCATATACAGTTTTCTGTAAAACAAACACAAGTTAATGAACTTTGAAGTTGCCTGCCTCGGTCTAACCAAGAAGTCAATGTACGGCATTCAATGGTAACACATTGCAACATTATAGATAATATTTAAAACTGACAGAAATTAAATGTTTATAGGCTTTAGCCTCCATTAGAAAATTGGCTGCTAGCAGGGCAGAGCAGGTAGGGTCATGGTGGTGGTGGTGGTAGTAAAGAAAAATGTTTCATAAACACTGGCTACCACTGGAACATGGTCACAATCAAAATATCATCTTTCTACCTGAAACAGCAGATCTAATTTAAATGTAAAGTGAGAAATCTACTTATTTTGTGGCTTTAATGGTATTTCTTACATAAAATTAATTTCAAATCAGTATGAACGAACATGATTGAATGATTCAAAAATCCTGAGACTTTGGGATCAGAATACACAAAAACATTTATATGAAAAATAGTGATAATTTTTTTTCACTGTTTGGAGGAGAAACATGTTTCACTAAACCTGCAAGCAATCAATTTTTAACTACTTAAAATTGAAGCCGAGTTGTTACTTAAAATATTAAATGCCCACATTTCCATTTCTGCCATACATTTACGATATATAAATCTGAATGATTTCACCCAGGGCAAAATTTCAATCTATCACGTTTACTTCTAAGCTAAACACTACTAATTGTCCAAAAGAAAAATATTTTTCATTAAAAATCCACATTTGATCCTATATTCCAGAATCTATAAATGAGAATTTTAAGCTTTAAAAGTAAAAATGTTCTACTATTACGAACACGGTTTAAAAAAAATCTACAAACCACTCACTATTAACACTAACATTGTGTAGCCAATATAGATTTAGCACTAATTGAAAAATTTGATGATGTTGGATAAATTACTGAGAACATTCAAGTCAACCACATTATTTTTAGATTGCAAATGGCCATAAAATACCAAATGTGGGAAACCAAATATCTTACAAAATATCAGGACATACATCCTGTTAATTTCCCTTATGTTCAATCAAATTAACAGCTTCAGTCTACATAAAAGGCTTTTGATGTATAGAACGATAGATTACTAAATAAATAATAAACAAACACTTGCAGCCAATCAACTTTTTTTAAGGAAGTAGTTGTGTCCAACACTTTCATTCATTAGTGGTAGATTACCTCCTCAAGAATATTTAAGACATCATCAAACTTCAAGATTTTCTAAGTCCACAGAAGGTTGTGAAAATACTTAAATCTTACAAGAAACACACTCCCTTTCACGGTTAAATTGGCAACAAATCCATGACTTAAGTTCTACAATTCAAAGTTAAATCTCAGCATGAATTCCTTTAGTTCTTTTCGCTGAGATAAATTCAAAACTTAGGACATAGGTACCTTAACATTGTTAATCACATAGTAGTTGCAAGAGTTGGTATGTTTAATCAATTTGCCTGCTAATGCAAAACAAGCTGTTTTTCATTCACTGAGGGTACTTAATTTGCATTTGCTCGGAAACAGCTAAAAAACATTCAGCCCAGTATGTTGATTTTCTATTAATTGGATCTTAATTGTATTCAGATGGTGGTTTTCAATGGGGAAGCACCTGTGTTCAGTTAGCTGTGATTTCAAGATCAGAGATGCACTGTATGTAATATCTCTCTAAATAAAAGCTGAAATGAAGACTTGGTTCAAATTCCATTTTCTACTGTCTGCCTATCTATGTTGTGATACAATAACCCAGGAGGTTAAAATGAAGTTAAAACCTTTTGTTAAAAAATTGCTATTGGAAAGATTTTTTAGAAATTCTGATTCTATTGTCAGCAGACCATATCTCCTAGCATTCAGGAAAGTTTTAACAAAATGGAAATAAATTCTTCTCACCAAAATCACAAGGCTATACAAACGGGAAGATAGTAAAACCACATTGGCATAGAGGATAATATCCTTTGCTCAGAAGTGCTGAATACAATTGCTAAAATATTTGTATAAACACTAGAATACTTAGCAATGAAACAGAATCTAATTTATTAGTGTAAATGAAAATGTAAAATTCAACTAGAGTGCATTTCACAATATCATAGTTGTCTTTTAATTTTTGACCATTACGACAGAATAAAGAAAAAAAATTACAACAAGGATATTTGTTATTTTGTCTGACAGCCAATTACCACCCTCATCAGCAACTGTTACAACCCTCACTAATAGCAAAATTCAAGGCGGTAACACTGATTTGTCAGCAGTCCAAATCCTACACCCACAAGCTTCGTGCTTTGGCTGTGTTGTAACATTGGAATGAAATGAGTATCTTTTGAGAGAGAAAAAGCTACTTTATATGTACAAAGGAGTAACCAGAAGCTGAAAATACTGGTAGATGTTCATGCAGACAATAATTTGCTATCAATTATAAGTCTACGTAGATTTATTGTCTTTCTGCCACAAGGTGTAAAATGACATGCTAAAAGTCAATCAAAATCTGCTATCTGTGGTTAATCATTTGAAACATAAATGGCCACAAGTATCATAATACTTTTAAAATGAAAGCTTGTAATTTGGTGAATTATTATTATGTCACAAAATATGTGATTGCATTAGGGATAGGAAAGCATGTGTTATATTCGATAGCGGGGAAAAGCAATCCATTTGGCAATCCAACTGACCCCCTGTTGTGGGATGTAATGGAATGTACGAACAGTACCTGAGTAAGCAGCTGCTTGGAATTCTGGCTTGTAATAAAATCTTACAAAATACTCTTGCCTTACACATAAAGCATATAAGATGAATATTAATTTTCTCTTTGATACAGTTGGGCAGCACAGCCAAGGTCCCGGGTTTGATTCCAGAATTGGGTGACTGTCTATTATCATGTGGAGGTGCTGGTGTTGGACTGGGGTGGCCAAACTTTAAAAATCACACAACACCAGGTTAAAGTCCAACAGATTTATTTTGAAGTACTAGCTTTCGGAGCGCTTCTCCTTCAGATAACTAGTGGAGCAGGATCGTAAGTCACAGAATGTATAGCAAAAGATCACAGTGTCAAGCAATTAAAACAATATATTTAACAAACCTATATTGGTATTAAATCTTTCATCTTTTAGAATGGGTTGCAGGTTTTGGTTCATTAAATGTAAATCCCAGAACTTCTTTTAAGCCACATTCTCGAGATAACTTAAGGTTTTATTTAAAAAAGTTACATTTCAGCTCAAACATTGTATTAAAGGTGTGCCGTTAAGAGTCTGTCTGTATCCCAATCTTGGGTCAAACTGGTTCTATTTCCAAAGTAGGAATTTATAAAATGTTATATGGATTGACTGCCTGGAATTTGAGTGTCTTTTGAGGAAAAACAGAAGGTATTTGCAAATACAAATGCACCACATAGACTTTGTATGTGTGTGCGTGCACGTGAGAGTGAGAGTTTAAGGCATGTAAGAGAGTGTGTGTTTGCGAGTGTGCGTGAGTGTAGAGTGTGTGTACTGGGGTCACCTGTGGTGTGACATGACATGTGACGTGTGGTCCTGGTTGAGGGCACCTTCATGGGTACCAAACTTGGCTCTGGCTTGGCCACTCTGCGTTATTGCATATCCCGAAGTCTGCCTTGAAGGACAGTCAACCAAACATCTGAGGCTGAATGTCCCTGGCCAGCTGTGTCTCATGTGACTCAGCTAACGTTGTCTATCTTGTACGTTGCAGATAACGATGTGCCGAGGCATGGTACATTGGCGAGACCAAGCAGATGTTATGACAACGGATGAATGGACAATCACCAGACAGAGATGTTCCCTCCAGTTGGGGAACACTTCAGCGGTCAAGGCCACTCAGCCTTGGATCTTCAAGTGACCATCCTTTAAGGCATACTTTGGGATATTCCATACGGAATAAGTGACAGTTTGACTGTGACATTTTAAAAAATCTTACCAAACAGCAGACTCAGTGAGTACTACAGGCCCTGAGATAGAATTGAGGCCAGCCAGTGCTGGGCCACGCCCACCCACGTCGCATCTGAGTGACACGCATTGAGTGGGTGTGGAGTTGCATTAAACTGAACGCCAAACAACCTTGTTAATGAGGAAAAAACTTCAAGAAAAAAACCTTCGGATTTCAGAGCTTTTCGGATTTCAGGATTTCGGATAAAGGGCTATCTACCTGTACTTCCAAATAAACTGTTGGACAATAACCTGGTATTATGAGATTTTTAACTGAATCTATTATACATGTTTCAGCTTCTGAGTTTCAGAGTCCAGATATCAATGTACGAGGCAATTCTTCTAAGCAGTTTTGCTTTCCTCTCATATTCAAATGTCTCCAAATTTACTTTGTATATATGCCAGATATCTAACTTCCTGATATTTCACTTCATGTTGAAGGTGCAGAACCTAAAAGCAGATATCTGCTTTTTGGAAATTAGCCATCTCAATTTCAGGACATCTCCACAGGAGTTCTTCAGATTAATATCCAAACAATTTCAGCTGCTTCATCAATGACCTACTCTCCACCAAAAGGACATAAGTGTGGATATTCACTGATGATTGCATAATGTTCAGCAACATTAATAGTACAGGTGAAATGATATTTTACTCAGCACGAGCACAGCTTAATTGTCCTAACTTCACTAAAGATGCAAAATTTCACTGAGAGGACATGATTAAATAAAGGACATAAACTAAAAGTTACCACATCCAAAACTAAAACTATGGAAACATAAATCTGTCTTCTTTCTTAAGGCAAATTTTTTTTACAGTTTTGTCTTAGTACATTTTTGACTATTTACTCACAAACATCACAACCCATTTCTCTAATTACTAAAATAATATTCTAAATGCTTACTTTGCACTGTGTTCATGCTCTACATTGTATTCAAATAGTACTGAGAAATTGATCCTTTTCTAAATGAATGTGAAAGCTCTCCAAGCGTCCCAAAAGTGGTACCATCACCACAAACAACGTGTCCAGTTGTTCATTTTGCTCAGACAATGAAGATCAGTCATGATGTAGTGGAATAACAGAACAGGCAAGAGGAGTTGAATGGCCTCCTCCTGTTATGCTCCCAATGTAAACATCACTTCAAAAAATTAGGACTGAGTTAAGTCAAAACAGAATTAGGAAGTACAGTATTCAAACCCTGTTGAGATGATCTGGAAATTTAGGACTACTCAGCTCCAGACGTCATTGAAACTCTGGTTGAAACATGGACAAAAAGCTGAATTCCATTGGTGAGGTGAGGGTGCTTGCCTTTCACTTCAAGGATGCATTGACAGATTGTGACATCAGAAGTCATACTAAAATTAGATTCAATGGAAATTAAGGAACCAGTGGTTAGTGTCATATTCAGCAGAATGGAAGATGGTAGTAGTTTTTGGAAATTAGCCATCTCAATTTCAGGACATCTCCACAGGAGTTCTTCAGGTTAGTATCCTAGACCCAAACAATTTCAGCTGCTTCATCAATGACCTACTCTCCACCTAAAGGAGAGTGTGGATATTCACTGATGATTGCACAATGTTCAGCAACATTCATGAGTCTTCAAATACTGAAGTAGTCCATGACTAAATGCAGGAAGAAAGTGAGGACTGCAGATGCTGGAGATCAGAGTCAACAAGTGTGGTGCTGGAAAAGCACAGCAGGTCAGACAGCATCTGAGGAACAGAAGAGTCGACGTTTCGAGCACCTAGCCCACTGAACTTACTTTGACACTGTCCTGTCCCCCTTGGTGCAGAATCTCTCCACATACATTCAGGACACCACCCACACCCTCCACGACTTTCGATTCCCCAGCCCCCAATGCTTCATCTTCACCCTGGACAGCCCCGTCCCTGTATACCTGCATCGGCCATGACGAAGGCCTCCAAACCCTCTGCTTCTTCCTCTCCCACTGATCCAACCAGTACCTTTTCGACACACATTTGATTGGCTGAACCAGTCCTCACCCTCACCAATTTCTCCTCCCACTTCCTTCAAATGAAAGGGGTAGCCATAGGAACCGTATGGGCCCCACCTATGCCTGCCTTTTCATCAGGTATGTGGAACAGTCCATTTTCCACAGTTTCACAAGCACCATTCCCCACCGTTTCTTCCACTACATCGATGACAATATCGGCGCTGCATCGTGCTCCCACAAGGAAGTTGAACAGTTCATTAAGTTCACGTACACTTTCCACCCTGACCTCAAGTTCACCTGGACCATCTTGGTCACCTCCCTCTCTTTCCTGGTCCTCTCTATCTCCATTTCTGACAACCGACTCAACACAGACATCGACTTCAAACCCACCGCAGCTACCTGGACTACACCTCCTCCCACACCCTCCTGTGAAAACGCTATCCCCTACTCCCAATTTCTCCGCCTCTGCCACATCTGCTCCCAGGGGGACCAATTCCACTCCAGAACATCTCAGATATCCTCCTACTTCAAAGACCGCAATTTCCCCTCCATGTGGTCAACAACGCCCTCCAGCACATCTCCTCCACTTCCCACACCGCTACCTTTGAACTCCACCCCCCTATTGAGGACAGAACCCCACGGTCCTCACTTTCCAACCCACCAACCTCTGGATACAGTGCATCATCCTCTGCCATTTCCACCACCTACAGTCAGACCCCACCACCAGAGATTTCCCTCGCCACCTGTTTCAGCATTCCGCAGAGACCATTCCCTCCGCGACTCCCTTGTTAGGTCCATGCCCCCCACCAACACACCCTCCACTCCTGGTACCTTCCCTTGCCACCACAAGAGGTGTAAATCTGGAGTGTGCAAGAGACAGCAAGAGCACAGAGTGAGATTGCATGGTAGCAAAAGCATGGGAGCAAGAGCATGTGACAGCGAGTGTGCAAGAGCAATCTGGAACGTGAGAGAGCGCATACGCAAGCAAGACAGCAGGAAGTTAAAAAACCCCCAACACCAGGTTATAGTCCAACAGGTTTAATTGGAAGCACTAGCTTTCAGAGCGCCGCTCCTTCATCAGGTGGTTGTCCACAACCACCTGATGAAGGAGCGGCGCTCTGAAAGCTAGTGCTTCCAATTAAACCTGTCGGACTATTACCTGGTGTTGTGTGATTTTTAACTTTGTACACCTCAGTCCAACACCGGCATCTCCAAATCAAGACAGCAGGAGTAAGGGAAGATGGAAGACGGGTGTGCTTGAGGGAGTGCGCAGGAGTGGGAGCATGCGAGAGATTACTAGAGTTCTGAGGGAGCATGCAGAAGCACGAGTGCACAAAGGAGCATGCAGAGGCAAGTGAGCAGAGAGCTGGAGCGTGCGAGAGAGTTGCAATGCAAGATAGCAAATGTAGGAAAAAAGGTCAGTTGGTGTGTTGGTGAAAGGTTAACATTATTTGCCTGGAAGCCATTTTCCTGATTCGGCTGAGAGTTCCATTTTGTGTCCCCAGCCAAAACTTTGCTGGCTGTGCATTCCTTACTATGCGGTAATGTGAAAGGTTGTCCTTATCTTCCTTCTCAAGATAGTGTCTCCTCCCTTTGCTGAATGATCAGCGCAGGCTGTAGAACCAGTCAAGCTGACATAGACTTTCCAATTAGTCCCTCTTCCTTCTCTAGTTATTGCCTCTTCACGGTCATTCAGCCAATTAGGGATATCTCTGCTTAGTATTAGCAATCTGTGTAACTAGAGCAGGTGGTGATATCATTTGATCTGTCCACTTGTAGAATGCATAATAGTGCTTTAGTTTTGAACTTAATGACTAACCTCTAATTTAGTGCCAACTTGTAAGCATGCCAAACTGTGTAATTAAAGATCAGCTTCTATCTGTTTTCTCTATATAAACCTGTAGTATCCTGATGTACTTGGGAATAACACCGAGCCACAGTTAGGACGGTGAATTCCCCATGATATATCGTGTAATAAACTAATCAGTTCGCAAGGTCCGAGTCTGAGAGTTTTCTTCAACATTTGGCATAGTCGGTTTGGCCTCTATTTTACTAGGTTAGCCGGACCTGCAGTTTCATTTACTGTGGGGTTTGTCTTTAAGAGACAGTGCTTTAAATTGGTGTTCAGTTGACTGTTAGTGTGAAGGGGCACTCGAAATTACTTTTATTGGCCACACGCGTGTTCCTGACCTGAGCCTTGCCCTGAGGGCAAGATTGAATAAGGGAAAGATTGCATTAAATTTATTTTTGGCTGATCCCCCCGGGGCGAGATGGAAGATGGTCTGTGGTCCATAACACTGCTTCTGTAAGGACCTTGAGGAGTGGTTGCGGCGCTGCTATTAGTACTGCTAAGTCGTTTGCCTTTGTGTGTTTTGGTTGTTTTGTTTCTTTGTTTACAGGTGATTGCTTGCAATTCCGTGTTGGGGCGATGGGTTTGTGAGTATCTACGGGACTGATTGAAGCACCAGCCCCCGGGACAGGCCAATCCTGTTCCGCTGTGCAGGCCGGACCCTGAGCTTTTGCCCCCTCGAAGGCTATCGTAAAGCACCATGGTAAGTATGTTTGATGCAAAAGTGAGAGGAGACCCTTTCATTCCCCCGGGGTCGCCGGCTGACAGTCTGGAAGGAGACTGGTGACAGCCGGTATGTTACCCCTTTCACCTCCGATCTGTACGGATAGCCCCACGGCAATTGCCCTCATGGAGGCTCTTTTCGGTTGGATAAGATTGATTACTGGCAAGTGAACATTGAGCGTGGTTACGGGGATCCCTCCTGAGACATGGAGTACTTGCTCGGCTGTCTGGAAAAGTTTAAGGAAGTTGCTAAAGGCCATCAACCCCCCAAGACTAAAAACCACTCTCAGCGTTCCACTGAAGGTGCTGTCCCTTCCGCTCCTGCGGATACCCCCTATACCACACCTCCACCTTATTCCACCCAGTATCCCTAACATGCCATCCCTACCTCAGATTCCGACTCTCAGGTTGATGAAATTGCTGCTCGTGTGGCCTCCCGGCTGCACGGTCGGGATGCTGCTCAAGGTGCTGGAGCTGTTGCCTTTCCACACCTACCCGATACCTCACTTGCTTCGCAGGGTCCTAGTGCTCGGCCTGCTGGTCCTGCTGCGACTGTCCCTACTTCCAGCTCGGAGGCTACTGTTTCCTCTTCCTCTGATGGTGCCGCTCCTGGGCAAAGTAACCATTTTGGCATGACTCTCCGCTCCCAGGACGCGGCGAAGTTCTCCACCCAGGCTCCCCATCTCATGATTGGGGACGTCCCTTTTGATAAGCCTTGGACTCATGCTGAGGTCTGTGCTATGGTCCAGGATGCCCCGATCCGATTAAGCATCCTGCTTCCTTCTATGGTTGGCTCGTTCAGGTCTGCTACCGCTACCTGTTTTTCAGTTATAGACCCATGCTCAGCCTTTTTCTCCATTAAATTGTCCCCCAAAAGTCAGTACCTTTTTGCCTTTACTTACGGTGGTCGCCAATACACATGGATACGGCTTCCCCAAGGGTACACTGACAGCCCCACTGTGTATGCTTCTGCAGTGCACTGAACCCTGAAGGACCTCTGCCTGCCAGGTCACAATACCTTGATCCAGTACGCTGTTGACTTGCTTGTGGCTTTGGCCTCACCTGCAGCTTGCATGACTGACACCGTAGCACTACTCCACTGTCTGGCTCAGGATGGACATAAAGTCTCACTGGAGAAAATGCAGTTGTACCAGAAGAAAGTATAGTATCTGGGTTACGAGCTTCCGCACGGTTTATCAGAGGTTTATCATTGCAGCCATTGTCAAACTCTCTCCTCCTGCTTCGCGTACTGAACTGCTGTCTTTCCTCGGCATGGTGAACTATTGCAGACACTGGATCCCAGACTATCGTATTGTTGATGCGCCTCTCTGTGAGACTTCCTCACCAAAGCAGCTGACCCGGGTGACATGGACGCCTGAGATGTCACGGGCCTTTGACACACTTAAACAACGCCTGGCCTCAGCTCCTGCTCTGGGCATACCTAACTGTATGTTGCCATTTCAGCTTTATGTACAGGAAAAGAGGGGTATGCGTCCAACATTTTGACACAGATGCATGGGGATCTCTGAGGCCGTGTAGTCTTTTATTCTGTACAGTTACCACCTGTTGTAAGGGGAATGCTGGCCTGTTTGCATGCTGTGGCGGCTGCCACCGTAATGGCGGAAAGGTCCACCCCTTTTGTGATGGATTATCCGTGCACTGTATTTGTGCCTCACTTGGTCTCCCTGCTGCTAAATTCAGCAGTAACCCAACATTTTACAGCATCACGGAGAACTGGCTATGAGGTCATCTTACTATCCCGTACCAACTTACATCGCAACGCACACCCACGCTGAACCCGGCCACCCTTCTCCCAACCTCCCATGACCCACCTGCTTGCAGGCAGTCCAGGAGGTTGTTACCCCCTGCCCTGACCTCCGAGACCCTATTGGACAACCCAGACATGATTCTCTTTACTGATGGTTCATCTTATCGGCCATCAGACCATCAAATGTTGGCTGGATATGCAATGTGCACCCCTTTCGATACCCTCGAATCGGCTGCATTGCCGGGACTTCTGCGCAAGCAGCCCAATTGTTTGCCCTCACCAGGATCTGTATTCTAGCTGACAGAAAGTCTGTTAATATCTACACTGATTCCAGATATGCTTTTGGAGTAGTCCATGATTTTGGAGCCCTATGGAAATATAGAGGATTTATTACTTCCTCTGGACGACCCCTCCAACATACCCTGCTCATCAACAACCTTCTGCAGGCTATAATGCTTCCCTCTGCTGTGGCTGTGATTAAGTGTGCAGCTCATACTGCTACAGACGATCCAATATTCCGAGAGAATGCACGTGCTGACCAAGCTGCCAAACGAGCAGCTTTAACCCCCATTATATGTGTTTCGCAAGCTTTCAAGACGGGGAAGTCAAAAGACACTTTAGACTTAGCGGTGGATGGGATAGGGGCCACTCAGCAGCACGCCCCTCAGGTCGAGAAAGATAGTTGGGCACGTATAGGGGCGAAGGAATCAGGCAGCTTAAGACTAGTACAACACCCGGATGGTAGAATCGTCTGTCCCGATCACATCTGCATGTTTTGGCACTGGCTGCTCGTGGAGTTGGTCATACAGGAAGACGGGGAATGATACGTGCAGTAAGACAAAGCTGAAATGCTCCTGGCTTCGCTGCGGCAGCACAAGCGCTAGTTTCCCGCTGCCTGATCTACCTCCAGAATAATAATGCTAAACCACTGGCCAAATATGGTCACTTGCCTATTCCCGATGGACCCTTTCATCATTTGCAGATCGACTTTGCCCACATGCCCCCCAAACAGGGTTTTAAATAACTGCTGGTCATAGTGGATATGTTTTCCAAAGGAAGCTTTCCCTACACGTTAAGGATGATGCTAGAACAGTGGTTAAGTGTCTCATGAAGGATGTGATTCCTCGGTTTGGTATCCCGAATGGTGTTAACAGTGACAGAGGGATGCATTTTACTGCTGAGGTCACAAAAGGGGTTAATAAAATTTTGGGTATTACATGGAAACACCCCATTCCGTATCAGCCCCAGTCCTCGGGGATGGTGGAACGGATGAATGGCACCCTTAAAATTACTTTAACCAAGGGCACCCAGGATACGGGTCTACCCTAGCCAGAGGCATTGCCACTAGCCCTTTACACTCTCTGGGGCCAAGTTAATCAAACTATGGGACTAACTCCCTCTGAGGTACTCATGGGCCGCTTAATGCCCACAGGACTCCGACCCCCCAAACTTCCCACAGATGTGGCACTACTTCTCACTCATAAGTCCCTTCTGGATTATGCCAAATCATTGTGCCAGGTCATCACCCACAACCATAAGTTGGTCAAGGAGGCCCTCCTCACGCCGGGTAATGGTCCCATGCATCTGATCCACCCAGGGGAATCTGTGATGATTAAATCCGTTGAAAATAATTCTCTTTCTCCTAGGTGGAAATGCCCATACCTCGTCGTCCTGGTGACCCAAATGGTAGTCAAGGTTGAAGGAGTACCTGCATGGACACACGCCACCCATTGCAAAAGAGCGCCTTCGCCCAAACAACATGACCAGAAAGCCCCTGAACAACAAACACCGGAAACATCAGCACATCCACCAGCTGTGCCATCTGGGCAGTGACTGTCTACCTCTTCTGTGTCCCTCCTAGCTCTGTACCCCCTGGTGGGGTTTGAATGAGATCCAAGGAACAGAGCACAGCATTTTATCATTCACGAGGTACATTCTAACACCTTCTTTATACCTACGCCAGAGAGATTAACCGTTCCAGCTGCTGGGTATGTGCTCACATTCCTCTTCATTCTCAAGGAGGAATCCCTCTTCAACCCAAACCATTCAATGAATCTGACACTGCTGAACGGTGGTTGGAACTGAATCGGTCCTCCAAGGTGGCCACATTGTGACTTCCCAGTGGGTTCGAGAAACTGGGCCTTGCCCTAACAGATAATAGTCAGCAGGGTATACCTTGAACAAGTATAAAGGCTGGTTCCAACCCCGGTACAACCTCTTGCGTGCACTCCCTGCCCTGGTCCTTGCAAACACCACAAGGCTGGGTGCACCTCTGGGAACTATTTGTTTTAAAAGCGACTCTCCATGGGCAGTATGGTGGCACAATGGTTAGCACTGTTACCTCACAGCGCCAGAGACCCAGGTTCAATTCCCGCCTCAGGCAACCGTCTGTGTGGAGTTTGTACATTCTCCCTGTGTCTGCGTGGGTTTTCTCCAGGTGCTCCAGTTTCCTCCCACAGCCCAAAAATGTGCAGGTGAAGGGGTAAATGTAGGGGAATGGGTCTGGGTGGGTCCCTCTTCGGAGGGTCAGATGTGGACTTGTTGGGCTGAAGGGCCTGCTTCCACACTAAGTATTCTAATCTCCCGGTGGGTGGGTTGCTAAATACAGCAGTTGCAACAATTCCCTGCTCCTTACCTCAAAGTCTATCCAGTCCACTACAAGAGGCAGTATACTCAACTTAAGACCCCCAACAAAACCTCGGGTGACACTATTTTTAGGACATTTTGGACTGGCACCCAGACGGACCATCTAGGTACCTATAATGGCACCTATTAATTTGTGGCCATAAGGCCTACCCTTAATCTCCTGGGTTGGTAGCTGCTATGTTGGTTATGTATTCCCCTACATCTACCATTTCCACTCATTCCCATTCGAGCTGCTCAGAATTCGCTCCAAAAGATCTTTATCTCCATTTGAGCTGTATCCATCCCTTTCTATGGGACCGCCCGGCTGACCATCGAAGCTAGGCACCTGGCATCTCTCCTAGAGAAGGTGGCCAATGACACAGCCTCAGCCCTAAAGGAGATTAATGCGGAGATGGCTGCCCTCCAGAACTGGATGGTGCTAGACTATCTTTTGGTCGAGAAGGGGGGGCCATATGTGCCCTCATCGGCTCTGCCTGCTGCACCTATATCCCCGATGCCAGTGGAAACATCACCAATCTTGCTGACCACAGCTGAGAGGCGGCCAGTAGGCTTCATACTGCCAACTCCCATTGGGATCTTTGGACCTGGATGGGCAAGTGGTTCGGGTTTTGGGGGGGGGGAAAGAGGAGGAGTGCCATTGTTCAGGGTTTCATGGTGCTGGTTATTGCCCTAGTGGTCATCACGCTCTTGATTGTTTTTCTCAAACAGTGCTGCGCATTAACAGCTCATTGCTACTACCCTCTACACCCCCATAGCCCAATTAGTTAAGGTTACCTTCCCGATGAGCCCTTGTGTCACCACCAAGCCCTCAGCCCTAGGCCCTCACACCCTGGATTTGAGGAGGATATCGGCTCGGATTCAGAGGGTAACCAAACTGACTCAGAATCGCCCCCTCCAAATAACCCACCTGGTTCGGGATACATTCCACCTTTTGTTGAAGTCCCAGACCTGCCTTTCTGATTATGAAAATAAAAAGGAGAAGATTGTTAGAGAAAGGTTAACATTATTTGCCTGGAAGCCATTTTTCTGATTCGGCTGAGAGTTCATTTTGTGTCCCCAGCCAGAACTTTACTAGCTATGCACTCCTTACTATGAGGTAATGTGAAAGGTTGTCCTTATCTTCCTTCTCAAAATAGTGTCTCCTCCCTTTGCTGAATGATCAGCGCTGGCTGTAGAACCAGCTGACATAGACTTTCCAATTAGTCCTCCTTCCTTCTCTAGTCCCACCTCTTCACAGTCAGTCATTCAGCCAATTAGGGATATCTGCTTTAGTTTTGAACTTAATGACTAACCTCTAATTTAGTGCCAACTTGTAAGCATGCCAAACTGTGTAATTAACGATCAGCTTCTATCTGTTTTCTCTATATAAACCTGTAGTATCCTGATGTACTTGGGAATAACACCGAACCACAGTTAGGAAGGTGAATTCCCCATGATATATCATGTAATAAACTAATCAGTTCGCAAGGTCAGAGTCTGAGAGTTTTCTTCAACATGGTGCGAGGGAGTGAAAGCGCGCACAAACGGGAGTCCGTCAGGCAGTGTGTGAGGGCATAAGAACGTGAGGTAGCAAGAGCACGAGGAAACACACAAGACTGAGGGTTTGACTGAGCACACGAGAGTGCAAGAACGGGAGTGCGTGCGAGCCACAGAGTGCAAAGAGTCGGGGGGGGGGGGGGGGGGGGGTGAGAGAAAGGGAGTGCGTGAGAGAGCAAGAGAGAATGCACAAGAGAGTGGGAGTGAGTGTGAGGGGTTGAGAGTATGAAGGAGTGTGCGAGGGCGCCATAGCACAAAGGAACAGGCGAGGATGAGAGAGCAAGAGGGCATGATGGAGTGCATGAGGATGCAAAGGAGAGCACAAGGACGAAGGATGACGTGAGAGTACACGAGAGAGAGCACACGGGCCAGAGAGCAACAAAGCATGAGTAAGTGCGCGAGGGAGTGAGAGGAGTGTGTAAGAGACAGCATGCGAAGGCAAGAGTGCACAAGAGCAAGGGAATGTATGAGAGAAAGGGAGAACACATGGGAGCGAGAGATGTGCACAACAGTGCAGGAGCAAGAGCGGGTGCGAGCAAGAGCGTGTGAGTGAGTGAAAGCTTGTGTGGGAGCCAGCGCATCAGTGGGAGCCATAGCATAAGCAGGCATGTGCAAGCAAGAGCGCCTAGGAGACAGAATGTGAGAGAACACGGGGGAGCAAGAGTGTGAGAGACTGTGCAAGGGAGCATGCAACATTGCAAAAATGGAAGGCATCAACATCAAAAGAAACCATGCAAGACAGCACATGGTAGACATACAGCGAGGGAGTAACAGAGCATGCGAGAGTGAGAGTGCGATGGTGCACACGGGAATGGCAGCACGAGGGAGTGCCGAGAGCACAAGGGAGCAGATGACAGACATGAGAGAGCAAGAGAGAAGGCAAGAACTCACGGGCGAGCACGGGGGGACGGCAGGAGGGAGAGGGAGCAAGGGAGGATGTGAGAATAGAAGGGATTGTGTGAGCAAACGAGAATGCGTGAGAGTGAGTGTACACGAAGGAGCGCATGAAAGATTGCTGTGAAGGTGAGAGAGACTGCGAGTACATGAGGGGTTGTGTGTGACAGCCAGAAAACAAGAGAACACAAAGGAGTGGCAGTGTGAAGGCACATAAGAGTAAGAGTGAGCATGGGAACAAGTGCACAAGAGCGCACAGGAGCGAGAGTTCATGGGGGTTTGAGAGCAAGTGTGTAAGAGAGCACGCATGAGTGAATGCGCGAGAGAGCACGAATGCGCAAATGTGCACAGGAACCGAGAGCACAAGGGAAAGAGAGCACAAGGGAGCGCGTGAGGAGAGAGTGCAAGAGACTGTGCGAGGGGGTGCAAGTGGGAACGAGTGTGCAAGGGAGTGCGTGAAGCGAGACTGCATAAGACCGTGTGAGGGAGCAAGCAGGACTGAGATAGCAAGGGGTTTGCATGCAGGAATGAGTGTGCGAAGGAACAAGAGTACGCTGAAGCTGGAGAACACGCTTGTGAGAGCAAGGGACAGAGAGAGTGGGCGAGCACGAGTGTGTGAGAGAGCACGAGAGCAAGACAGCAGGAATGAAGAGGAGCAAGAGGGAACAAGGAATGAGAGAGAACGAACTTGAGGGAGCACGCGAGGACACAATAATACAAAAGGAGCGCACGGGGACTGCAGGAGAGCGCTAGGGAGAGAAAGCACGTGGGCACAAGGGAGTGCACAAGGGAACAAAGGAGGCATGAGGGAGCAAGAAGGCACATGGCAGCAAGCGGGTATGCGAACTAGGGTGGGTACAAGCGAATGCGCGAGAGCACGAAGGAATGGGAGAGTATGCAAGAATGCAAGGACACAATGGAGCATGCAAAGTTGCGAGGGAGAACGCGAGGATATGAGGATGTGAAGGGCACACACTAAGACTCCAGGGCACGGTGAGAATGTGACAGCATGAGACAACGCATGAGGAAGTGAGAGCATGATGCAGCACATGAAGCAATGACAGAATAACGGAGCGCCTAAGTTCAAATGCATAAGGGAAAAACGTGAAAGCCAGAGCACAAAGAACGGTGTGAGTGAGCACATGAGAGGTAGTGCATGACTGAGATCCAAAGTGTCCAAGACTAAGGGAGTGAGTCAGTGAGCGCTTGAGAGCCACAGCGCAAGGGAGCGCATGAGATCGATAATGCAAAAGAGCACGAGAGCGAAAGCATAAGGGAGAAGAGTGAGAGATCGAGTGTTTGCGAGAGCATGAGAGCGCGAAAGTGTAATGGAGCTTGCAAAGATACAAGAATGCAAGAGTGCTAGGCAGCGACACAGCATGGGAAAACAGCATGAGGGAGCAAATACACGACAGTGCAAGAGTGCAAGCACAAATGAGCAGGCAAGATTGAGGGAGCATGTTGGAGCCAAAGCGTAAGGGAGCGAGAGCATGAAGAAGCGAGAAAAGCGAGAGTAAGTGCAGGAACAAGTATGTGCGAAAGTGCATGCATGAACAAGAGAGAGCGTGTGAGTGAGCATGTGAGAGCGAGAGTGTATGAGAGTGATGGAGTGTGCAAGAAAGAGAGTGAGTGAGAATGCACGGGAATGAGAGAAGTGTTACAAAGCGGAGATAAATACTCTGATAATTAAAACCAAAACACCCAGAATAGATCGCCTCACCTTGTAATCTGATTTAAAAAAAACCATGAAAAGTGGTATAACCTACCTCTTACCCCCAAACGGTTATGAATGAGGTTAAATAAAAAGGAATCCTTTCACCCACTCGGTAATAAACAAGTGACAATTTATTTATCTAACTCCAACAGTGAACAAATTAACAGAATTATTAACATAAGCAATAAATCTCTTCCATTGCTACCTATTCCCTTACTGAACTAAATTCTAATACATATGGTGTTTCATAAAACTTACGTAAACACAATTAATAAGAACAATGAATCAAAACTTAGTCTTAAGGTTCACACGGAATGGATCCTCCTGAACTTTCTGCGTCATTTCCCATCATCTTCCTCTGTCTGAAATGGCTTCTCCATCATTTTCAGGTATCAAGAATATTCACTGAATGTGCCTTTTCGATAGATAGTACCTGTTAGAGATGATGGCAATTTCTTGCGAAAGCCTGGTGTTTCTTTCTCAGATGGCAGGTTTGCTCTCTGTTCAGAAAGCATTTTCCGATGCAGCAAATTCTCATAATATGAATGGCTTCAGGCAGTCAATATCATCAGTTTTTAAATTCAATTGGTTTTGAATTTGTGTGTGTTTGAATTTGGCCAATTAATTTAAATCAAACTTGTCGTAAAACGAGCCTAAGATATTCATTAACAAAACCAAATGTTACATGTTTCCATTTAGAACTGTCTGTACTATTCCCCACAAACTCCTTCTCTATTTGACTCTAAACTTAAAAAAGCACTTTTATCTCTTAAAGGGACAACACACTGTTTTTCAATTCACAATTATTCTACACAGCTTCGTAACAGAAGTGCAAGAGAGCGTGTGGGAGCGAGAACACACAAGTGCCAGTGCACGAGACCATGAGAGAGAGCGAGAACGCTCTGGAGTGAAAGAGAGCATGTAGGAGCAAGAGCAATTAATTAAATGTGGACAGTATAATTCACACTCTCAATAGGCTGAATATATTTTCAAAAGCAATCGATACTATAGTCTTCCTGACTACAAAGGTACTTCTGTAACTATCATCTTGAAACGGTGCTATGTCACTCTGAACTTGCATATTGGGTACTTCCCTTTTTCCAGGTTAGGTTACTGCTCATCACAGATGTGCAATACATTTTAAACATAAACATTTATTTGAAATTAGATTAGATTAGATTAGATTAGATTACTTACAGTGTGGAAACAGGCCCTTCAGCCCAACAAGTCCACACCGACCTGCCGAAGCACAACCCACCCAGACCCATTCCCCTACATTTACCCCTTCACCTAACACTACGGGCAATTTAACACGGCCAATTCACCTAACCTACACATTTTTGGATTGTGGGAGGAAACCGGAGCACCCGGAGGAAACCCAGAATGTGCAAACTCCACACAGAGCGTCGCCTGAGGCAGGAATTGAACCCAGGTCTCTGGCGCTGTGATGCAGCAGTGCTAACCACTGTGCCACCCACACTGTGCCAATGTTATCAAAATGGGATATTTCTGCTGAGACATGATTCCTCAATACAATGCTCAACATGCCAGGCAGCATCAGAGGAGCAGGAGAATCGACGTTTCTGGCATAAGCCCTCCTTCAGGAATTCCTGAAGAAGGGCTTATGCCCGAAACATCGATTCTCCTGCTCCTAGGACGCTGCCTGGCCTGCTGCGCTTTTCCAGCACCACACTTTTCAACTCTGGTCTCCAGCATCTGCAATCCTCACTTTCTCCTAATGCTCAACATGCAAAGTAGGAAGTAAATAGTCCTTTTACTATGCACTGCAGTTAATAGTTACTTATTTTGCAATTTATAATTTATATTAGAGTGGAGTTAAATTCACTGCTTTGATTGAGACGAACACAAATTTGGGAGCCATGGTCCAAGATTTAGAGACAAAAAACTGCAGGTGCTGGAATCCAAGGTAGACATGTAGGACGTTGGAAGTACACAGCAAGCCAGGCAGCATCAGGAGGTGAAGAGGATAACAGTTCGGGTATAACACTTCTTCCTGAGGCTGCCTGAGGCTGCCTGGCTTGCTGTGTTTTTTCAGCCTCCTGCGGGTCCAATATTTCACACATTGAGCTTTTATCCCAAATTCAAATGGAAGTACCAGTATTGATTTCTGTACATTTGAAACTTATGGGAAATTTTAAGATTTAAAATATGCTTTATTTTGGAAGCCAGGGCACTTGTTTTAAAAATACAAGTACAGTATTGAGAAAAAATATTGAAATTCACACTTAGATGAATTGGAACAGTTGAGAGTTACCCTTCATAAGTGGCCATTCTTTACCTGCAAGATCAAATAAAATATGCTTGTGATTTCTCCTTTGTATTCTTAGGAGGTCCTTAGGAACCAATGATGACTTGTTGTCTGTCTGGATTTATGGGTCCTGAGGTAGAGTCAAATGCTAGATCCATACACCCTGCCACAGGTGCACAGTTGGCGTTTGATCAGGTGGGTGGGTCAGATACTTGGGCTTTGTTTCAGTCTTGGGAAGAGATTTCCACAGATCAGTGGGAATATTGCATATTTTTAGTGAAATTTTAATGATGGATACTAACCTCTTTCCATGATTGAATTCAGAGTAGAGAGCTTGATTTGGGAGTCCCATGTTAAGCTTCTAGACAATGTGACCTGCCCAAGGCAGCTGACTGTAACCATTAACTTGATGGCAAGAATATTGGCCTGAGAGAAGACACTGATATTAAGCAGCTATCCTACCAGTAGATTTGCAGGATTTTACAAAGGTATTGGTGAATTTCATGAGGGATTTGACGCATCTACTGTACATTGCATACTGTACACTGCTGTGTTGTAGAACCTGAGCTCAGTGTCAGGGCTCACACCTTTCCAGTCAAACAACTGTTTCTTCAAAAGCTATTATGGCGCCATGGAACCTTCCACAACACAAGAATAAATCCATGTTGTCTGGTGGCTTACTATAGATCTTGATAGTCAGAAGCCAGTATTTTCAGTTGGGAGCAGGATGAGAGGACTTTTGTCTTTGTGATGTTGAGCCTAAGGCCCATCCCCTGTTATGCCTCCTTGAATGCAGTGATGGTGGTTATACAAACATTATCTGCATTCTACAGCTCAGTGACAGAGATGGTCTTAGTTCTGGACTGGGTGGTGACTTATATTTAACAGTTTCCTGTTTATCCTGTAGATTAGCTCCTTTCCTGGGGGAAGCTTCGTGGAGTTGAGATGGAGAATTGCGAAGAGAACATACAGAAGAGTGTTGGTGTGATGACACAACCTTGCTTGACCATAGTTTGCACTTATATTGGGTTGCAAGTTATTCCAATACCACTTAGCTCCATCCCTCTACTGTATCCCTTAATCAGATATCTTTCAGTTGTCTCATAGGAATTATGCAGGAGCCCAACTGGAGATCAAGACTGAAGCAGGCATTTTTAGTTCATAAACTCTTCTCTTACCAGCAGCTGTCATGCTATTTTGTTCAGTTGCACTGAACTGTACAAAATCTAAATTATCCAGTTTGACTTAGACCAGAATCTGAAGCCATTCTGTTCACTACCACGAACGATAAAGTGTGGAGCTGGAAAAATCACAGCAGGTGAGGCAGCATATGAGGAGCAAGAGAGTCAATGTTTCAGGCTTAAACCTTTATCAGGATTGTGGAGGGGAAAAGGGGCTGAGAAATAAATAGGGAAAGGGGATGGTGGGGCCAGGGGAAAGGTAGTTAGGATGGCAATAGTGAGCGAAGGTAGGATGTGACTGTGAAGGTCAGTAGGAAGAGTGGAGTGTATAGATGGGAAGGAAGATGGACAGATAGGTCAGGTCAAGAGGGTGGAGCCAAGTCATGTGGGTTGATCTGGGATCGGATGGGGAAGAGGAGATTTGTACACTGATGAATTTCACATTGAGGCGGTGAGACATGTCATGGGGGAATTGGGGAGGGGTGTGGGGGAAAAGTTGAAATGGATGGCTACAGGAAAGTGGGGTTGCTTTGTGTGTATGGACAAGAGATGGTCCCTGAATTGTTTGGCGAGTTTGCGCTTGGTCTCTCTGATATTAGAGGAGACCACATACACAGCAATGGATGCAGTAAATGAAGTTCAAGGATATGCAAGTAAATTTCTGCTGGATTTGGAATGATCCTTTGGGGCCTTGGGGGGAGATGTGGGCACAGGTTTTGCGCCTCTTCTGATGGCAGGGGAAGGTGCCAGATGTAGAGTGGGGTTTAATGGGGAGTGTGCCCAGGAACCCCTACCTTCAATTCTACGTCACTGCTAGTGTTTATCCCCCCCAGTTCAAAGTTATTAATACAATTATCTGTGAACTTATCATTTCGAGTCAAAGTCATAGAACACAGACTCTTCAGTCCAACTCGTCCATGCTGAACATAATCGCCAACTAAACTAGTTCCACCGGTCTGCTCCTGGTCCATATCCTTCCAAATCTAGACTCAAGTGCTCCAATTTCTTCCTTATCACTTGACAACAATTGCTCTCCATAAATTCATCTCCAACATACCATACAACACTAAGTTTTGATTGCTCAAGATCCACATTAAATCTGTTCTCCTATGCAATGAACTTAATATTCTCAATCTCAATATTTTTACTCTAATGTTTTCACCTGCACAAATGAAGATGGTTGTGGTTGTTGGAGAGTCATCTCAGCTCCACAGCATCTCTGCAAGAGTTTCTCAGCATAGTGACCTAGGCCCAAACATCTTCAGTTGCCTCCCTCCAAGATCAGATGTGAAAACGCTCGCCAATAATTGAACAATGTTCAGCAACGAGTGAACGAGTTAGACCGAAGGGTGTGTTTCCATGCTGTATATCTCTATGACTCTGTGCTCCTGTGCTACACTTGCCACATTTTCTATGGGCAATGCTGGTGTAGTGCCTGTTTGAAGTCAATGTGAGCTTCAGCTAGTAGCAGTCTTAATCCAAATGTAGCAACATCCAGGCTTAGTGATAAAGTGGTAAGTAACTTTCATGCCACACAAATGCCAGGCAATGACCATCTCTGATGAGAGAATCTAACCAACCTTTCTTGACACTGAACAGTGTTACCATCGCTGAATCCCCCAATATCAACATCCTGGGAGGTTATCATTGATCAGAAACTGAACTTGACTCTTAACTGAACTGAACTGAACTTGATTAAATGAGATCCAAAGAGACCTTGCAAATTGCATACAAAATTGGCTCAACACTAGGAGACAGAGGGTGGTGGTGAACGGTTGTTTATTGGACTGGTCACTAGTATCAACGGTGTTCCACAGGGATTGGTGCCAACTCCACTACTGTCTGTCATTTATATAAACAATTTAGATGAGAATATAGGAAACATGGTTAGTAAGTTTGCAGATGACACCAAAATTGGTGACATAGATAACCTTCTTGGCTGGCTACAATGAGAACAACAGGATCTTGATCAACTGCGCCAGGGGGCCAAATCGCAGATGGAGTTTAATGCAGATGAACTTGAGGTGTAGCATTTTCGTAAGTCAAACAAGGGAGGGCATGACTTATACAATTAATGGTAGGATCCTGGGGAGTGTTGTTGAACATAAAGACCCAGGGGTGCAGATACATAGTTCCTTGAAAGTTGCACCAAAAGGTTGACAGCGTCTTGAAGAAAGTGTTTAACTCATTTGCCTTCATTGCTGGGACCAGTGAGTATAGGAGTTGGGACGTCATGTTGCAGTTGTACAGGATGTTGGTGAGGCCACTTATGGAATACTATAGTCTGGTCACCCTGCTATAGGTAGGATTTTATTAAATTGGAAAGGTTGAATAAAAGATTAACAGGGATGTGATTAGGATTGGAGAATTTGAGTTAGAAGGACAGGCTGGGACTTCTTCCCGACCTTCGAGGTAAATAAAATCATAAGGGGCATAGATACAGTGAATAGCAAAACGTCTTTTTCATAGGTTAGGGGATCTCAAAACTACAGAGCACAACTTTAAGGTGAAAGGAGGAAGATTTAAAAGGGACCTGAGGGGTACATTTCCACATACAAACTGTCCTCTGTGTGAAATGACCTGCCAGAGGAAGTGGTGGAGGCTGGTACAATTACAAAATTAAAAAGGCATCTGGATGAGTACATGAATAGGAAGGGTTTAGAGGGCTATGCTGGCAAACAGGACAAGATTAGGTTGGAATATCTTGTTGGCATGGACAAGTTAGACCAGGCGTTCCTTCATCAGGTCGTTGTGGAAAATGATAAAGGAACAGTGCTCCGAAAGCTAGTGCTTCCAATTAAACTTATTGTATGATAACCTGGTGTTGTGTGATTTTTAACTTTGCACATCTTTGGACTGGGGAAGGAAACTGGAGCACCCAGAGAAAGCCCACGCAGACACGGAGAGAATGTGCAAAGTCCACGCAGTCAGTCACCCACCCAAGACTGGAACTGCTGCCTGGCACTGCGAAGCAGCAGTGCTAACCACTGAGCCACCCTGCCACCTCTATTAGGGAGAGGCTAATTTCCCTGGAGTGTCAGAGGCAGAGGGACAACATTGTAGATGTTTATAAAATCATGGAGGGTCGTAGATAGGATAAATAAACAAGATCTTTTTCCCCCCAGAGGTGGGGTATTCCAAAACAAGAGGGCTTAGGTTTAAAGGTGAGAGGGGAAAGGTATCTAAAGGACAACTTTTATCATGCAGAAGGTAGGTACATGTATGGAATGAGCTACTAGTGGAAATGGAGAAGGCTGGTACAATTACAACATTTAAAAGGGATCTGGATAGACATAATTAATAGGAAGGGTTTAGAAGGATATGAGCCAAGTGCTAACAAACAGGACTAGACTTAGAATGTCTGGTCGGCATGGACGAGTTGGACTGAAGGATCTGTTTCCATGCTGTATATCTCTATAACTTTATACTCTGCCAGTCGTCTCAACCTTGTCAAAAATCCCATTACAGATTCCCAGAAATCTCAAACAGCCAAATAAAATCAATTGTGTCTCAGAAATGGAGGTAATATTCCTTCAGCAGCTCCAGTGTCTGATGCCTATGGGAAAATTAAGCCGCTTATAACAGAGAATGCAGAAAGTCTGCAAGCAGTCAAAAGGATTACTTTTCATCCACCCTAATGTCATTTGCCTGGGGAAAAAAAAAGTCACATTCTTTCCACATAGTGAGCCCAGTCTTTGATAGCAGGATCAAATGCGTCAAGCTTCCCAAACAAAGGCATAATGCCAGAAATGCTTACCTCAACTCAAAAATGACTAGCAAGTGAATGTTCTTCAGGCACAATCTGTTTTCTCTAGTCACCACTGAAATAACTGCACAGAGGCCAGTATCCCTTCACCAAATTACCATTTATTTACTTGTGCACAGTACACTGGCTATGGCTAGCCAGCTCGGAGTCAGTTGCCTGAACTGAGGAAATTCTCATCGCCTCATTATATTATTCAAACAAGCTTTACTGATTGATTAGGATTGTTAACCTGGTCCATTAACCTCATAGTCAATGAGATCAGCCTGGTTCCAATCATTACACACATCAACTTAAGGTGTTTTCTTAGCAGCTTCCATCTAACCTGGAAAGGTTTTCTTCCATTAAAGTTGTTTTATTAGCAACCGTGTTGTATCATTAGCTATGTGTTAAAATTTCAATTCAAATTTTGTTGAAAAAAAAGTAATTGAAAGGTCTTTTACATACCCAATCCTTTCTTCGACTGTGCGTAGTGAAGTCATAAACAGGAACCTTCACACTTTTCCCTTTCTTTAGCTTCCTCAAGGTATGTATAATTAGGTCAAAATCAAAAGCATCAGGATGGTCAAAGTTATATTCACTCCTGGCAGCTAATTCTTGTTCTTCCTTGTTTAAGACCTGGTGATGGAAATAACGCAGTTGAGCCTTTGCCATACCATGCCTTATGAAATAATAAAATTATAGTTTCAGGGCTCATTTGTACTGATAAAGTACAGGTAAAATAGCATGAAGCTGGTGAGGTCAAGAATAATGTTTGTTAAAAGTCACAACGTCTATTTCAGATGAGGAACATTCAATGTATACTATATATTTAGAATAGCAAGGTTCTATGGTAAATAATGGAAAGATGCTGAGTCGTGGATAAGGCAGAGAATGACTGAAGTTACATGTACAAAAATTAATTAAACAGAAACACTGCATAGTCAGAAGGGTTAACCTTCCAAGCTAGAAAGTATTTTGTCGAGCACCAAGGCCCCTGGGATCTCTGTTAATTGCAAATTATACAAATTAAAATGTTAAAAATGGATCAAAACAAGACTATTAAGCGCTCAGACCATACAGTATAAACAACAAAGTGATTGGACTGAGACAGATACAAATAGTTTAGAAAACTGTGCCAGAAAATGGAGTTGTGGAGAGATAAATTTAAATGAAAGCAATTGAAATCAATAAGTGATATTCATATTGTACCAATCTACAAAATATGTCAGAAAAGAGGACTGCAGAAGCACAAAATGGAAACCAGTGCTCCAGTGAACAGATTTGGTGGAAAGAGCAGATAACAGACTACATTAGCAGGAAGATAGAAAGCAAAACAAGAGTCAATGGTGTTTTTCTGAAGACACTTGGTTCCCCAATCTAGAATGGAGGACAGACAACCAGAACACATCAATACCTAACGTTGAGTTTTTAAGACTAGATTCTTAGCCAAAATGTTGGGGTCAATGTTTAATGTGTGCCTTAATTTTGAAGAGTTGAAACCCACACTTTCCCAACATCTCACTGTTACAAAGTTTCCAGTTCAGAGACTGTTCCTGCCAATTTTGCCCAAAAGTTGCATAAAAGGAATACAGGACACATCAGTGTGGTGGTTGTCTTGACAGCATGTGTTTACATGTGCAAACACCAGACTAACAGCGGACTTCAATTATGAGCTATTCATGTAGTGTCCCTACTTTTGAGCCAGGCTGCTTAGTTCAAATCCCACCTCTTCCAGGAGGTAGCTGCAAATGCGTGACAAGCATAAACAATTTGGATTTTTAGAGATTATAAGTAGAGGCGATTTTGTACACAAGATCATCTATTATTTGAATATAAGGTATATTGTTGTAGGCCCACCATGATGATAGCTGGTCACAAGAATTTAAAGGATAGCTAGGAAGACAGACTTAAGAAAGAAGAACCATTGAAGTGATCTAATAGAAAGCTAAAAAGTTAATAAATTTAGATCAGCTAATATCACAATTTTGATGACAGGTTTAAAGATAATGACAACATACAAATTAAGGCTATAGAATTTAGATAAATACTTCATGCAAAAGCCGAGAAATTACCACGTTTTGCCAGTAACAAAAATCATTTTAAGAGGCAAATTTTTGGGAAGGAAAAAGAATCGATGTGGGAAGAACCCACATTAAGAACAACCACAAAGGGGCAAGTTTATTGGATAACCTATTCATTTCTAAACAGTAATAAAACTGTGTAATTAAATTAACAAAGTAGCATCAAATTACAGTGAGAACAGTCCTTGCTACATATGAGAATGTCAGTAGCTTTACATCTGCTCAGGAGATGCAGGAAAGCATTCGACCACTGGAGTGAGGCACGTTTGTTTAGAAGAATTGGGGACATCTGTTCTTGTCAATGGATCGTCTAAATAAGGTGATAACATTTGTTTACTTGTGGAATGTGTGGCAGTACTTTCTTCTCATGCTGGAAGCACATATTTCACAGTGGTATATCAGATAACTAAATTGCTGGTTTATATCAAAAACTCTTAACAAAATACATACTCAATAGCAAAATAATTTTTAATTTAGTAAGCGGAGTGGAATATGCATCTAATAGAACAATCCTGATATCTGTTCAGTGTGGTATACATGAAAATGTTTGAATTTATAAAGCTCAGATCCTTCACCTTGATTGTTCTGGAGAGTGAATGTCTCATTACACTTAAAGGCTAGGAAAATACAAAGGCTGAAAGTTGGAAGATGTTCATGTGTGAGTGAGAGAGAGAAAACATTCTTTTGTAAATTACATTCACTGACTGAAGGGTTCAAGGGACAGAGAGAGGAGAGGAAAAAAAAGAGTGCGGGCACGAAAAGAGCGTGCGAGAAAGAAAGAGAGCAAGAGAAAGACAGAGAGAGAGAGAGACACAAAGACAAAGGCAAAGACAGAAGCTGGTGGAAAGATTAACCCTTTGTGGTATGATTTGAGTGAATACTGGCTTGTCATGGATTGAATGTGTGTGTTCCCTGGAGCTCGAGATCCGGGAATGTTATGAAATTAAGTTGCATTTTGGGAATCTAAGACGATTTTAAAAGAAATAGCCATTTACTAGACATGTTAGCTGAGTGAGGTGACCTCATGACCTTTTAGGTTGAAAGACTAGTCTCTCGTCATGACGTACTAGCCAAAGTAATTGACCATTTGGCCTGGCTGGATCAAGGTTTCCCACTTTGATGTGCATGTGCCTTAATTAGTCAAAAATACACAGACGTGTCAATGAGTTTCTCTTCCTCGGCAAACTTTTGCCATTTTATTGCTGCTTATCTGGTGAAGGACATGCGGCATTTTTGTAATTTTAAAAGCAAATTCTGTATAAAGATAGCTTGTTTGCAGCAATAAGGGGAGTAGCCGGAGAGAATTCTTAGGGCTAAGAGCTGGCACCGCTACTCTGCTCAAGGTTTTAGAACCTTAGCTCAAGCCTAGTTTGTAGGTATCTATGTTATAATGTAATATCGATGCCATTGGTAAATAAAAGTGATAATTTAAACTAAAGCATCTGTCAGAGTTTTATATTCCAGACTACCAGAGTATGATCTCCGGGATGAACCAAGAGAGGCTCCAGGTCGAGTCCATCCGGATTCCCTGAGCCATCTCAAATAGATACTTTAACAAATATCCACAACAAACACACTTCATTCGAGAACTTCTAGTGAGCAATACAATCCTGCAATAGTCACCAATCTATATTCTCATTTGCCCAAAATCTCCCTAATGGAAGAATCAACTCAAAATATACAGTTTATTTTAAAAAGTCAACCAATATTTTTCTAGATCACTTCAAAGTACTGCAAATTTTGAAGAAGCACTGATGTGTCAGTTTCTGTAGTATTAAAAATTGTTCATAGGCTTTTTAAACATGTAATTTTCTTTTATTAGGAACACAGGAACAGAAGTAGGCCATTTAGCCCTTCAACCATTCAACACAGAATCATAGAATCCATAGAATGTGGAAACATGCCAGTAATAGATATAATATAAACTTGCCCCGTTTTAGTTATTAATGTGGGTTCTTCCCATATCAATTCTTTATCCTTCCCAAAAATGCAAGTTGCCTCAAAATGTTTTTGTTCTGCAATCCTCCGAGCAACAACCCACTCAGACCCCCCATTGTGGCTAATCTACCTAGCCTGCAAACCCCTGAACCCTTTCATGGTTAATCATCTAACTAAATGCCATATTCCCACACTAGCCTCACATCCCTTAACTTGAAATCTGTCAATCTCTGTCTCAAAGTTACTTCTGATTTGGAGATGCCGATGTTGGACTGGGGTGTACAAAGTTAAAAATCACACAACACCAGGCTATAGTCCAACAGGTTTATTTGGAAACACTAGGTTTCGGAGCGCTGCTCCTTCATCAGGTGGTTGTGCTTTCCGTTATTACTCCAACATAATTCGCTGGCCTATCCTGTTTTACTATATCTGGCTCCCCAGTGCTTTCTCTAACCCATCACCACAGATTTCATGTTGCTTACTTTATTGCAGTGAAAACACTGGATATTTTTTAGCTTCTCTTTCTCTTGCAAGGGTTTCCTTTTTACCCCATGGTAAGTTATCCTTATGATCTTTACTGAGTAGAGAATTCTAAACATTCACCATCTCGAGTAAAGAAATTTCTCCTCATCTCAGTCCTAAAATGTTCAACTTTTGTTCTGTGACTGTCCTTCAGACTCCACACCAGAAAAACAACACATTGTTTCTATATAGAGTCATAGAGAATCAGAGTCATACAACATGGAAACAAACCCTTCGGTCCGACTAGTCCATGCTGACCATGTACCCAAACTAAACTAGTTCCACCTGCCTGTATTCATTCCATATCCTCCTAAGCTTTCCTTTCATGAACTTATGCAATGTTTTTTAAAATACTAACTATACCTGCATCCATTACTTCCTCTAACTCTAAATTCTGGAGAATAAAAGCCCAGTCTCCTCAGCTGTATTCCCTAATTAATGCAGAAATGCAGGGCCAAAGGGCCTGTTCAGGTGTTGCACTGTTATGTGTTCTATGAAAGCCAGATCAAGCTGTGGAACTACGGACATCATTTTCACTGCTCCACGGCTTCTCATCTGACAGGTCCAATACTCAAGAAATCAGTCTGCCAAACCTTCACTGCACACCTTCAGGAAATCGTGCTTGACAAATCTGTTGGAATTCTATGAAGATGTAACTTGTAGAGCTGACAAGCGGGAGCCAGTTGATGTGGTATATTTTGTCAAACACTTTCTGAAAGTCTAAAGTCCCACATAAGAGATTATTGTGCAAGATTGAAGTGATTGGGATTGGGAGAAGTGTACAGAGATGGATAGAAAACTGTTTTGGCAGAAAGGAAATAAAGTAGAAATTTATGGGTCCTTTTCAAATTGGTAGGCAGTAACTAGTGGGGTGCCACAGGGATCGGTGCTAGTACCCCAGCAATTCACAACATATAATGATTTGGATGAGAGAACAAAACGCAACATCTCAAAGTTTGCAGATGACAACAAGTTGGATGGGAGGATGAACTCTGACGAGAATGCAGAGATCCTTCAGCATGATCTGGACAGATTGGGTGAATGGGCAAATCCATGTCAGATGTAGTATAATTTGGATAAATGTGAGGTCAGTCACATTGGAAGCAAAAACAAGAAGGCAGATTACTAACTAAATGGCTGTAAATTGGGAGAGGGGAGTGTGCTGCGGGACATTGTGCACCAGTCACTGGTGGTGAGCATACAGAAACAGCACGTGGTAAAGAAGGCAAATGTTATGTTGGCCTTCATTGTGAGAGGTTGAGTAGAGGAGCAGGGATGTGTTGTTGCAGTTATATAGGGCTTTGGTGACGTTATACCGAGAATACTGTTTGCAGTTGTGGTCTTCTTTTCTGAGGAAGGATGTTCTTGTTCTCGAGGGAGTGTAGATTGATTTCGGGACGGTGGGACTGACGTATGAGGAGACATTGACGAGATTAGGATAGTTTTCTCTGGAGTTCAGGTGGAGGAGGGGGGATTTCATAGCGACTTATAAAATTCTAACAGGACTAAATAGGGTGGATGCAGGCAGGATGTTCCCGATGATGGACTGTGACAACCTTCCTCCTTTAATAAGGTTAGGTCGTCCTCAGTCTTTTTTTTTACAAAGAGTTGCCGCAAATGTATAGATTCCTGTGTGTTTGACTTGGATGGTTTTTAAGGCCAATTTGACCATAGCTAATAGATACTGCCTTAGGCAAAAGGCTTTCATGTTTAAACAAACACTTGTACAATGAACGGGGAGTGGCCAATACTCCCAGCTCAGCGTATCTCTTGTTTGGTTTGAGCAGGCAGTCAGGTTTGTAAGGCGCTGGTCAAAGAAACAGTTCCATACTGACTTTTCTCTCTCTCTCTCTCTCTCTCTCTCTCTCTCTCTCAATTTTAGTCTGTGGAGATTTTGCAAGTATTTGGAACAGCATCACTAAGTTGCCATAGAGTCGACTAGGTTGTTAAACAGCTAAGGTATTCTATATTCTCTTTGGTTTGTATTTCATTTGATAATCTTGCAAATACATTCTGTTTTAGAACATAGAACATAGAAGAATACAGCGCAGTACAGGCCCTTTGGCTCTCGATGTTGCGCCGATCCAAGCCCACCTAACCTACACTAGCCCACTATCCTCCATATACCTATCCAATGCCCGCTTAAATGCCCATAAAGAGGGAGAGTCCACCACTGCTACTGGCAGGGCATTCCATGAACTTACGACTCGCTGAGTGAAGAACCTACCCCTAAATTCAGTCCTATATCTACCCCCCTTAATTTAAAGCTATGCCCCCTTGTAATACCCAACTCCATACGCGGGAAAAGGTTCACACTGTCAACCCTATCTAACCCCCTAATCATCTTGTACACCTCAATCAAGTCACCCCTAAACCTTCTTTTCTCTAATGAAAACAGCCCCAAGTGTCTCAGTCTATCCTCATACGATAACTTTCAGATATCTGTGTACATGGACACCAAGATCCCTCTGCTCATCCACACTACCAAGTATCCGACCATTAGCCCAGTACCCCATCTTTTTGTTATTCTTCCCAAAGTGAATCACCTCATACTTAGCTACATTGAATTCCATTTGGCACCTTTCTGCCCAGCTCTGCAGCTTCTCTATATCCTGCTGTACCCTGCCACATGCTTCCTCACTGTCAACAACTCCTCCGGCTTTCGTGTCATCCGCAAACTTGCTCACCCAACCTTCTAACCCCTCTTCCAGGTCATTTATAAAAATGACAAACAGCAATGGTCCCAAAACAGATCCTTGCAGAACACCGCTAGTGACGGCACTCCATGAAGAAACTTTGCCATCAACTACTACCCTCTGTCTTCTTCCATCCAGCCAATTCCTAATCCAAACCTCCAACTCACCCTCAATGCCATATCTCCGTATTTTCTGCAGTAGCCTACCATGGGGAACCTTATCAAACGCCTTACTAAAATCCATATATACCACATCTACCGCTTCCCCCGTTTTTGTTTAAAACTAAGCAGTTTGGCCAGCTGCATCACTGCTGGAAAATCCACTGTACAACTGCTTAAAACAACTAGAAAAGTTAAGCTCTGGGCTATCTTCTTGAAATAATTTGAGGTCTGGATGAGTCCATAACAGATTGGGGGCTCTTTCCAAGATTTGTTCTATAGTTCCAAAATGGGATTAGGGTTGTTGGACTTAAAGGCAGCAAGTAGTAGGTGTTAGTGTCTTTTGTTCCAAGTGTTGAATTTGGTTGGTTTAAGCAGTGGTTTGTGAGATAATGGCTTTTTCAATCACCCAGGGGTTTTCTCGGAGTGGATGATGTTTTGGGGATTTTACAAAAGGTGAACAAGGAAAAGCTGCTCAAATTGGCAGTCAAACTGGAGTTGGAGCTTCCTCCTTCTGTGAGGCAAGGAGAGAGATAATTACAACAAGAACTCAGCATTTAAATTTGCTGGAAATGCCATCAAAATCTTTATAGATGGCCAAAATTCAATTGAAAATGAAGTAGCATGAGTTAGAGGCAAAAGACAAAGAAAAGAAATGAAACTGCATTACGATTAAAAGCAGAGGAAGAAAGGAAGAAAGAGGGAGTTTAAACTTCAGCAATTGGCACTTAGACAGCTTAAAAAGGATGGAGATGAAGGCTGAAGGTAAGGTTAGTGAGGAAGAGAGTGAGGATGAGCAAACCTGTGGTAGCCAAAGACCTGGTGAGGATCTGTTTAAATATATCGAAGCATTGCCTAAATTTGATGAGAAGGATGTGGAAGCCTTTTGCATCTCATTTGAAAAGGTGAATTAAACAAATGAAGTAGTCAGTGAATGTGGATTTTGTTGATCCAATCAAAACTTGTAGGTAGAGTTAGTGAGGTATTTGCATCACTATCAAAGGAGGTTTCTGGGGCGTATAAGGAGGGAAGAAAGCCATCTTAAGTGCATATCAACTTGTGCCAGAAGCAGACAGTCAGCATTTCAGGAGTCTGAGGAGGGACCCTGATCAAACCTACATTGAGTTTGAAAGGATCAAACAAAGTAATTCTCTTTGGAGGAGTTCAAAAATTCACTTCCTAAGATAATGAGAACTCATGTGGAAGAGCAGAGAGTTAAAACAGCAAGATTAGCAGCTGAAATGGCTGATGATTATGAGTTCATTCATAAATCAAAGTTTGGCTTCAAACATCAATTTCAATCCGTGAGGGATAGAAATTGGAAAAAGTGAAATTCGCATGTGGAAAGGGAAAGGTAGATCCACTGAAGCACAGTGGAGACTAAAAAGCTACACCAGAAATGTAGAAACACTAAACCGTATTCTTGTGAAGGTAATTTACTCGCATAGGACAGGAGCAGCAGATAAAGGGGTTACAATATTAAGGAGGTACAGGATCATGTCAATCATTGATGTTGAAAGATGAGGAGATATATACCTCTGAAGAATTATTGCCATAAAATGTGCTACTAACGGGAATTCACAGTGAGACAAGGAGTGCTCAATTAGGTAGAGTGAGATTAGAGTGTCCAGAGAAGAGTGGAGAAGTCATGGCAGGAGTACTAGACAAATCTCAGCTCCTGGAATACTATCTGTCCTTGCTAATGATATAGCTGGTTCACAGGTACAATTGCTGCCTACTATAGCTGAAAAGCCAGTGGAAACTCAGACAACTGAACGGGCGGCACGGTGACTCAGCGGTTAGCACTGCCACCTTATACTGCCAGGGACCCAGGTTTGATTTCAGCCTCGGGCAATTGTCTGTGTGGAGCTTGCACACTCCCCCAGGAGTCTGCATGGGTTTCCTCTGGGCGCTCTGGTGTTGTCACACACTCCAAAGATGTGCAGGTTAGGTGAATTAGCTATGCTAAATTGCCTATATAATGTGCAGGGATGTGTAAGTTAGGTGCATTAGTCAGAGGAAAATGTAGACCAAAAGGGTAGGGGAATGGATCTGGGTGGGTTATTCTTCGGAGGGTCAGTGTGGATAGGTCCTTGCTAACGATATAACAGGTTTACAGGTACAATTGCTGCCTACTATAGCTGAAAAGCCAGTGGAAACTCAGACAACTGAATGGGTGGCACGGTGGTTCAGTGGTTAGC
>NC_057712.1:53651325-53661117 GCF_004010195.1 Chiloscyllium plagiosum
TCAATTACATTATTGCCAAGTCAGGTTGACGAAACACGTATTAATCTTAATTACTTGTATTCCAAAAGTGGCCTCACCCATGTCCTGTACAGCTGCAACATGACCTCCCAACCCCTGACCAATAAGGGCAAGCACTTCAATAAAGGACCAATTAAGGAACCTGCACTTCAAGGTGTTTTTTGTTCAGCAACACTCCCCGGCAGCTTACCATTAAGTCCTGCCTTGAATTGCCCTATCAAAATGTAGCATCTCGTTTATCTAAATTAAATTCTATCTGCCACTCCTCAGCCCATTGGCCCATCTGATCACTGGTCCCATTGTAGTCTGTGGTAACTTTGTTGGCTGTCCACTACACCATCGATTTAGGTTATCATCTGCAAACTTATTAATCATACCTCTGATATTCACATCTAGGTCAAATCTATAAATGACAAAAAGCGGTGGACCCAGCACCGATCCTTGTGGAACACCACTGGTCGCAGGCCTCCAATCTGAAAAGCAATCCCCCACCACCATCCTCTGTCTCCTACCTTTGAGCCGGTCATGTATGCTTTAGCTCTCCATATATTCCATCTGATCTAACCTTGTTAACCAGTCTACCATGAGGAATCTTGTCAAATGCCTTACTGAAGTCCATATGGAAACATTCATCACTCTGCTTTCATTAATTCTTTTTGTCACTTCTTCAAAAAATACAATCCAAGTTAGTAAGACACCAATTACCCACTAACAAAGCCATGTTGACTATCCCTAATCAGTTCTTACTATTCCAAATACGCATGAATCCTGTTCCTGAGAATTCCCTCCAGCAACTTGCCCACTGGGGCTTGCTGGTCTATAGTTCTCTGGCTTTTCCTAACCACCTTTCTTGAATAATGGCACCACATTAGCCAACCTCCAGTCTTCTAGCGCCTCGACCATGGCTATCTGTGATATAAATATCCCAGCAAGGGCCCCAACAATCGCTCCCCTAGCTTCCCACAGAGTCCAAGGGTCCTGATCAGGTCCTAGGGATTTATGCACCTTTTATGCTTTTTAAGACATCCAGCACCACCACCTTTGTATTATGGACACTTTTCACGATATCACTTTTTTTTTCCTCCCTCAAGTTCTCTACCTTCCATATCCTTGTCCACCGTAAACACTGTAAATAAACTCACCCATCAACTGCGGTTCCACCCATACATGGCCTTGCTGCTCTTTAAGGGTCTCTATTCTCTCTCTAGTTATCCCTTTTATTGTCCTTAATGTATTTGTAGAATCTGTTTGGAATTTCCTTTTTACCGTATTTGTCAAAGCATTCTCGTCCTCTTTTTGGTCTCTTGATTTTTCTCTTGGGTATATTCCTACTGCCCTTTTACTCTTCTAGGAATTCATTTGATCCCTGTTGTCCCTACACCAACAGCCTTGCCCTTCGCCCTTACAGGAGCATACTTTCTCCTGTCTCTCATTATCTAATTTTTGAAGGCTTCCAGCATTGCAGCTGTCCCTTTGCCTGTGAATATCCATCCCTAATCAGGTTTTGAAAGTTCTTGCCTGAAAATATCAAAATTGGTGTTCTTCCAATTTAGAACATTAAATTTTAGATCCGATCTATGCTTTTCTATCACTGTTTTAAAACCAATAGAATTATGATCACTGGCCCCACAGTGCTTCCCCCACTGACAGGGCAAGTGACCGAGCTTACTTATTTCCCAAGAGGCGGTCATGTTTTGCTCCTTCCGTAATAGGTACGTCCACATACTGAATCAGAACATTTTCTTGTACACACTGAACTAATTTATTTCCATCCAAGTGATTAACAGTGTAGCAGTTCCAGCCAATGTTAGGAAAGTTAAATCCCCAACCATTACCACCCTACTATTGTTACAGATAACTGAGATCACTTTGCAAATTTGCTTCTCAATTTTCCACAGGCGACTGAGCAGTCTCCAGTTTATTCTGAAATTTTTATTTCCTAATTTTTATAATTTATTCCTATGATCTGAAATGCTGGACATCTTTTATTTATCTTTTCAATGTTTTTATCCCTCAGAATTTAAGCATTTATTTGTACCTAGGTACCTTTATACCCAGGATCGTACAATAAGTGGTGATTTTATAAACTTTTCACTCCTACAGCTCAGCGAGCAAACCTACACCCTAAAACTTTTCACTCTACACGTCGTTCTGCTGTAATGTGACAGTTGCGTTCCACTGCAACCTCGCACTATAGAAAATCATGCTATGGAAATCCACTTAAGAAAATTGCACTGTAGAAGGTCGCTAAAACAAAATTGCGATACCTGTTCAGTAGAAAATTCGTGTTTGACAAATTCTGGATGTTATTTGTACATCGCTTTTATAGCCAATTCGTGTTGGCGAAACGTGCGATATAGCAGAACAACCTGTACTCATTTGAGTACATGTGACAAATAAAGCTAATTCGCAAATTCAAAGTAGTTAGAAAATCATTGGGCAGAGTCAACATGGATTTATGAAGGGAAATAATGTTTAACAAACCTGATAAAGCATTTTTAGAAGATGTTACTAGCAGAGTCAATAAGGGAAAATCAATGGATGTGGTGTATTGGATTTCCGGATGTCTTTTGATATTCCCACCAGAGGAGCTTGGTGAACATAATTAAAATTTATGGGATTGGAGGGCAATACACTTATCGTGATCAAGGATTTTTAATAGACAGTAAGCGGAAAGTGAAATAGGAATAAATAGGTCATTTTGTAGGTTGGTAGGCTGTGACCAGTGAGGTACCACAAGGAGCCTCTGTATCCTCCTCACAACTCAGATTTCCACCAAGTTTATGTCACTTGCATCTGAAAATATGACTACTGGCCACCACATACAAATCATTGATAAGTACTTATCAATGATTTGTATGTGGTGGCCAGTAGTCATATTTTCAGATGCAAGTGACATAAACTTGGTGGAAATCTGAGTTGTGAGGAGGATACAGAGGCTTCAAGTTGCATTAGACCTGCTGAAGAAGTGCATAAGAATATGTCAGGATACCATATAATTGAAAGGGAGGGTGAAACTCAAGAAAATTACAATTACCAGAGGTGTTGGTAAATGGTTGGAACTGCAAGTTGCCAAAGTCCTGGTTGATTTTATCCTAGGATCTTAAAAGAAGCTAATGAAATTATTGAATGGTTTTAATTTTCCAAAACTCATCAGATTGGTATAAGGTTTCTTTTAGGTTGGAATATAACTAATGTAATTCATTTATTCAAAAAGGGAAGAAAGCAGGAAACTACAGACTAGCTATAACATCTGTCATAAAGAAAATGTTAGAAGCTATTATTAAAGAAGTTATAACAGGGCACTTGGAAAAGTGCAAGGTAATGTGATAAAGCTAGCATGGTTTTGTCAAAGGGAACTCATAAAAAATTAATTCACCGCAGTCCTTTTGAGGAGGTAATTTGCTTGCAAGTAAAGGGGAATCCAATGATTTATTATATTTAGGTTTCAGAAGATGTGATAAGGTGCCACATCAAATTGCAGAAAATAAAAGCTCATGATGTATGGGGTAACATATTAACATTGATAGAAGTTTAGCTAATAGAAAGCAGAGAGTTGGAATATTTTATTTTAGGCAGGCAGAATGTCAGAAAGGAGAACAGAATGTATAATACCTTTTTAACTATTTAAAAATCTCGCCAAATCTATTACAACTTAGTGATGCTGTTCCAAATACTTGCAACATCTCCACAAATGCTCCCTTGGCAAAAAAGGTGAAAACAAACACCGGGTCTTACAGGAGAGATGTCAGAGAGACAGAGAGAGAATCAGCATGAAACTGTTTCTTTGACCAGTAGCCTCAAAAAAAAACTGACTGTTTGCTGAAATCCAACCAAACCTGGGAGAACTGGACACTCTGTCTGCATTGTACAAGTGTTTTTTAATCTTGAAACTTGCCTGAGGCAGTATCTGTTAGCTATAATCAAATTGGCCTTCAAACCCATCCAAACTAGACAGATTGGAATCTGTGTGTGTGACCCTTCTTTATTTTTTTAAAAAAAAAGAGGACAACCTGATCTTGTTAAAGAAGTAGCATCATCACACCTCCGCACTTTCTAAAAAAAACCGTCAGTATCCGAAGATGGTTTCATTTTAAAGCCCCTTACTCCTGCACTGTTAGTATACTATAAAACCCAATACATTACAGTGACGATAAGCATGCACTACTACATTCTGTTTCAGTCCATTTATTCCTAACACCGAATGCCTCTGTTTCTCATCCAAGTTTCGACAATGCATCGGAATCATGTTTTTTTTTTGTCTTGCCACGTGCGCCATTTTCAAATTGAATGGCTGTAAGCTTCATCTAAACAGTATTAAATTTCTTCACAAGCTTCAATGGGGTATGATCATTGTATATGATTGTGTGGGAAAAGATTTACCAACCCACGATAGGCCCATAAAAGCAAATTGGCCAAATTGTACCAGGACACCCAGAATTCCCGAGGAACTCACGAACTGGGTCAGACGGCATGCAGACAATGGAATGCGCTTTAAGCTCCCATGGACAATGACCGAGATCTCAAAGCCCTAAGGGCAGTTTCGCAACCCAGTAACACCAAAGCCACACAGAGCAGGACAGACAGACAGACAGGCACCACAGGAGAATGGAAGCACCTCACCACTTCAGAAAAGACTTTAACACCTTCCTGTGAAGATGAATGGAACCATGGTACTGTCAGGATGTTGCATTGTGTGAAGGAACAGGACATTCATCCGATAAATGTTTTCCAATTAGCATCCTTGCAACTAAATTACTTCATTTCCAGAAACATTGTAGTTTCCCATTTCTTAATCAGTGTCATTGTGCAGCATTACTATAAAACTGGTCTTAGCCTCAGCTCTGGGAGGAGAAATCAAATTCTCTGTGCAGACTGTCAGTTCTGTGTCAGCTGGTCTGTTTTCTCCTCCAGCGATATCGCTTGCAGTAAACTGTTTGTCAGTTTCCCTTCGAGCTGTGTTTTGTGATCTCTAACCTATTGGGCAAATTTTTCTGACAGGTTGTCTCCGAGACATTATAGGTAACCTAAATATTGAAATGTTGTTACACCTATACCAAGCTCAAAGTCTCCTTCTCAACTGTCAAATATTTCTGCGGATGAACATTGTTTCCTGGAGAAATACCCGATTGGTCTTTCTATTTTCTCATAGTCTTCCTGTAAGAGCACAGCACCAACACCCACATCACTCTCATTGATAGCCACCTTAAATGGCTTTGTGTAGTTAGGTGTGGCTAACACTAGGGCAGTAGTTAACACAGCTTTCAGTCTGTCAAATGCCTTCTGACAGTCTGCCTTCCACTGAAACATCTTGCCTTTCTTGAGCAACTCAGTGAGTGGAACAGCCACACTACTAAAATTTGGTGCAAATTTCTGATTAAAATCCACTCAATCCCAGGAATTGTAGTACTGCTCTTTTTGCAGATGTAATTGGGGAGTTGCTGATACTCTTTGTTTTTGCATCTCGTGGGCCATTTGTCTATGTCCAGTAACATCGCCAGGAAGGTGACTTGGGTTTTTAGTTAGGTTTATCACCAAGTCTGCTCCCCCGAAGTCAATCGAACAATTCGGATAAATAGAGTCAGAGATAATTAGCACAGAAGCAGACCCTTCGGTCCAACTCGCCCATGCTGACCAGATATCCCAACCCAATCTAGTCCCACCTGTCAGCACCCTCCAAGCTCTCCTTATTCATATACCCATCCAGATTCCTTTGAAATTTTGCAATTGTATTAGGTTCCACCACTTCCTCTGGCAGCCCATTCCACTTAACACCACCCCCTGTGTGAAAGAATTGCCCCTTGGGTCTCTTTTATATCTTTCCCCTTTCACCCTAAACTATGCCCACTAGTTCTGAATTCTCCTACCCCAGGGAAAAGACCTTGTCTATTTACCCTATCCATGCCCCTCATGACTTTATAGACCTCAGTCTCCGACACTCCAGGGAAAACAGCCCTATCCTATTCAATCTCTCCCGATGTTGCAAAACCTGCAACATACGCAGAGAAAAAATGAGGTAAGAAGGTAAACTGGCCAAAAATATAAAGGAGGATAGTAAAAGCTTTTTTAGGTATGTGAAAGGGAAAAAAATGGTTAAGACTAAAATTGGGCCCTTGAAGACACAAACAGGGGAATATATTACGGGGAACAAAGAAATGGCAGAAGAGTTGAATTGGTACTTCAGATCTGTGTTCACTGGGGAAGACACAAGCAATATCCTAGAGGTAACAGTGGCTAAAGGACCTGAACTGAAGGGAATTTATATTTGCCAGGAAATGGTGTTGGAGAGACTGTTAGGTCTGAAGGCTGATAAGTCCCCGGGGCCTGATGGTGTACATCTCAGGGTACTGAAGGAGGTGGCTCTAGAAATCGTGGATGCGTTGGTGATTATTTTCCAGAGTTCGATAGATTCAGGATCCGTTCCTGTGGATTGGAGGGTGGCTAATGTTGTACCACTTTTTAAGAAAGGAGCGAGAGAGAAAGCAGGAAGTAATAGACCAGTTAGTCTGACCTCAGTGGTGGGAAAGATGCTGGAGTCAATTATAAAGGATGAAATTACGACACATCTGGATAGCAGTAACAGGATAGGTCCGATTCAGCATGGATTTATGAAGGTGAAATCATGCTTGACTAATCTTCTGGAATTTTTTGAGGATGTAACTCTGAAGGTGGATGAGAGAGATCCAGTGGATGTAGTGTACCTGGACTTTCAGAAAGCCTTTGATAAAGTCCCACATAGGAGGTTAGTGAGCAATATTAGGGCGCATGGTATTGGGGGCAAAGTACTGACTTGGATTGACAATTGGTTGGCTGACAGGAAACAAAGAGTAGTGATAAACGGCTCCATTTCGGAATGGCAGGCGGTGACCAGTGGGGTACCGCAGGGATCAGTGCTGGGACCACAGCCTTTTACAATATATATCAATGATATAGAAGATGGTATTAATTGTAACATTAGCAAATTTGCTGCTGATACAAAGCTGGGTTGCAGAGTGAAATGTGAGGAGGATGTCAAGAGATTACAGGGTGACCTGGACAATAGACAATAGGTGCAAAAGTAGGCCATTCTGCCCTTCGAGCCTGCACCACCATTCAATATGATCATGGCTGATCATCCTTAATCAGTATCCTGTTCCTGCCTTATCTCCATAACCCTTGATTCCACAATCCTTGAGAGTTCTATCCAATTCTTTCTTAAATGAATCCAGAGACTGGGCCTCCACTGCCCTCTGGGGTAGAGCATTCCACACAGCCACCACGCTCTGGGTGAAGAAGTTTCTCCTCATCTCTGTCCTAAATGGTCTACCCCGTGTCCTCTGGTTCGGCACTCACCCATCAGCGGAAACCTGTTTCCTGCCTCCAGAGTGTCCAATCCTTTAATAGGTTAGGTGAGTGGACAGATGCATGGCAGATGCAGTTTAATGTGGATAAATGTATGGTTATCCACTTTGGCAAGAACAGGAAGGCAGATTACTACCTAAATGGAATCAATTTAGGTAAAGGGGCAGTACAAAGAGATCTGGGTGTTCTTGTACACCAGTCAGTGAAGGCAAACATGCAGGTACAGCAGGTAGTGAAGAAAGCTAATAGCATGCTGGCCTTCATAACAAGATGGATTGAGTATAGAAGCAAAGAGGTACAGGGCCCTGGTGAGACTGCACCTGGACTATTGTGTGCAGTTCTGGTCTCCAAATTTGAGGAAAGACATTCTGGCTATTGAGGGAGTGCAGCATAGGTTCACGAGGTCAATTCCTGGAATGGCAGGACTAACTTATGTTGAAAGATTGGAGCGACTGGGCTTGTATACCCTTGAGAAAGTAAGGACTGCAGATGCTGGAGTACCAGAGTTGAAAAATGTGCTGGAAAAACACAGCAGGCCAGGCAGCATCCAAGGAGCAGGAGAATTGACGTTTCGGGCATAAGCCCTTCTTCAGGAAGGCCTTCATTCCTGAAGAAGGGCTTATGCCCGATACGTCGATTATCCTGCTCCTTGGATGCTGCCTCGCCTGCTGTTTTTTTCCAGCACCATATTTTTCAACTCTTGTATACCCTTGAGTTTAGAAGACTGAGAGGGGATCTGATTGAGACGTATAAGATTATTAACGGATTGGACACTCTGGAGGCAGGAAACCTGTTTCTGCTGATGGATGAATCCCAAACCAGAGGACACAGCTTAAAAATACGGGGTAGGCCATTTAGGACAGGGATGAGGAGAAACTTCTTCACCCAGAGAGTGGTGGCTGTGTGGAATGCTCTGCCCCAGAAGGCAGTGGAGGCCCAGTCTCTGGATTCGTTTAAGAAAGAGTTGGATAGAGCTCTCAAGGATAGTGGGTTATGGAGATAAGGCAGGAACAGGATACTGATTGAGGATGATCAGCCATGATCATAATGAATGGTGGTGCAGGCTCGAAGGGCAGAATGGCCTACTCCTGCACCTATTGTCTATTGTATGTGTATGACCATGTCTCAATGTGTATGATTGTGTCTGTATGTATGCGAGGGCCTTTGTATAAATATCTGTTTATGTGAGATTGCAAGTCGGTGTGTCTGCAACTCTGCGTGTGTATATATGCGTGTGCCTGAGTGTGTGTGAACGAGTGTGCCTTCGTGTGTCTGTGTAAGCCTCCCTATGTGTATGTGTGCTTGCCTGAATAATTGTAATCATGTATGTAGGTCACAGTGGGCCTTTCAGCCATTAATGCATGAGAGCTGGAACTCTCTGGCTCTCTCCAGTAACCTGCTACATTATTAAAATTTAATACTAAGGCCAGCATTCCTTAAGCCAGATGGGAGTTCATCTTATTTCAAGGGACCCTAAACCAGAGCACTGAGACAGTTGAATCTAATTATCAGAACTGATGGGATGTTTTCAAGTGAACTCTGTTTGGCAGAGATATTCATTCTTTGATCCTGGGAGTGTCAGCAGTGGTCACGTTAGTGGAGGAACTGAGATGAAGGACTCAAGACATCAAGCAAATCTCACAGAGACGTGTGCTTTAACCTGATTGTGAATAGCATTTTTTTTGGAAGTGTAGCTGATTTCTGAGTTGTGCAAAGAAAAGAAAAAAGTATTCACTTTTAGCATCCTGCCTTTCTTTACTCCACAGCACTTGCATGTGAACTGCTTTAGATTACATAGGGAGCCCTGATTGACAAATGTCTGACTTGTGAGTTTTCGATTTAGTAACATTTGTGATTACGAACATGATCCCACATGGGTGTAATTTTAAAGATCTGACACATGAATGTTTCCTGTACTTACAAACAGCTTTTTATACTCTTCTGCATTATGCTCCAACTTGTGCACAAATCAACTTGTGGACAGTCTCAAGGACAGAACCCATTCACAATGTGGGGATTGCCTGTATGTCCAGAAAGGTGCTTTAAAAACACAATCCTTACTCTCTCCCTTCCTCCCAGTGTATTAAGGACTTGCTGGTCAGGTAAAGGTCAGGTGAGTATTGTGGGGAAAATATAAGCAACAACCTGCATTTGCATAGCATCTTTTATACAATTAAACCTGACAAGCTGTTTCACATGCACTACCTAACATTTGTAACTGAGTCACATAAGAAGGGCAGATGACCCAATACTTGTTCAGTAGAATCCCTACAGTGTGGAAGCAGGCTGTTCAGGCAATCACGACCCTCCGAAAAGCATCCCAACCAGTTCTACCCCATCCCTATAACCCTGCATTTCCTATGGCTAACCCACCTAGCCTGCACTCTATGAGGAAATTTACCACAGCCAATCCACCTGACCTGCACATCTTTG
>NC_057712.1:53673915-53675640 GCF_004010195.1 Chiloscyllium plagiosum
CCCCCACCCCCGTCTGACCTATCACCCTCACCTTGACCTCTTTCCACCTATCACATTTCCGACGCCCCTCCCCCAAGTCCCTCCTCCCTACCTTTTATCTTAGCCTGCTGGACAAACTTTCCCCATTTCTGAAGAAGGGCTTATGCCCGAAACGTCGATTCTCCTGTTCCCTGGATTCTGCCTGACCTGCTGCGCTTTTCCAGCAACACATTTCCAGCTCTGATCTCCAGCATCTGCAGACCTCACTTTCTCCTATATCTATCACGACTCAATTTAAAACTATGCCCCCTCGTGCTGACATCACCATCTGAAGAAAAAGGCTCTCACTGTCCACCCTAACACTCTGATCATCATAAATATGTCTCAATTAAGTCACTGTCAACCTTCTTCTCACACAAAAAAAAGCCTCAAATGCCTCAGCCTTTCCTCATAAGACCATCCTCCATTCCAGGCAACATCCTGGTAAATCTCCTCTGAACCCTCTCCAAAGCTTCCTCATCCTTCCTATAATGCAGTGACCAGAGATATACACAATACGTTAAGTGGTGCCACACAGAGTTTTGTACAGCTGCAGCATAACCCCATGGTTCCAAACATCAATCCCTCTACTAATAAAAGCTAACACACCGTATGCCTTCTTAACAACCTTGTCAACCTGAATGGCAACTTTCAGGGACCCATGTACATGGACACAGAGATCCCTCTGTTCATCTACACTACCAAGAATTGTACCATTAGTCCAGTACAGGTACTCTGCATTACTTTTGCCCCTTCCAAAGTGAATCACTTCACACTTTTCCACATTAAACTCCATTTGCCACCTCTCAGCCCAGCTCTGCAGCTTATCGATGTCCCTCTGTCACCTGCAACATTCTTTGGCACTATCCACAACTCTACCAACCTTTGTGTCATCCGCAAATTTAATAACCAATCTTTCTATGCCCTCATCCAGGTCATTTATAAAAAAAGGACAAACAGCAGTGGCCCCAAAACAGATCCTGTGGTACACTAGAAGAGGAGAGTGTGAAATGGACTGGTAAGCTAGAAGAGATACCTGTTAGGAAGGAAGATGTGTTGGACATTTTGAACAACTTGAGGATAGACAAATCCCCCGGGCCTGACGGGATATATCCTAGGATTATGTGGGAAGCAAGAGAGGAAATTGCAGTACCGTTGGCAATGATCTTCTCGTCTTCACTGGCAACGGGGGTGGTACCAGGGGACTGGAGAGTAGTGAATGTTGTGCCCCTGTTCAAAAAAGGGAATAGGGATAACCCCGGGAATTACAGGCCTGTTAGTCTTACTTCTGTGGTAGGCAAAGTAATGGAAAGGGTACTGAGGGATAGGATTTATGAGTATCTGGAAAGACACTGCTTGATTAGGGACAGCCAGCACGGATTTGTGAAGGGTAGGTCTTGCCTTACAAGTCTTATTGAATTCTTCGAGGAGGTGACCAAGCATGTGGATGAGGGAAGAGCAGTGGATGTAGTGTACATGGATTTTAGTAAGGCATTTGATAAGGTTCCCCATGGTAGGCCTATGCGGAAAGTCAGGAGGCATGGGAGAGAGGGAAATTTGGCCAATTGGATAGAAAACTGGCTAACCGGTCGAAGGCAGAGAGTGGTGGTAGATGGTAAATATTCAGCCTGGAGCCCAGTTACAAGTGGAGTTCCGCAGGGATCAGTACTGGGTCGTCTACTTTTTGTCATTTACATAAATGATTTG
>NC_057712.1:53675911-53684227 GCF_004010195.1 Chiloscyllium plagiosum
AGTCGTACGAGGATAGTTTGAGAGTTCTCGGCCTTTTCTCGTTGGAACGGCGAAGGATGAGGGGTGACTTGATGGAGGTTTATAAGATGATCAGAGGAATAGATAGAGTATACAGTCAGAAACTTTTTCCCCGGGTACAACAGAGTGTTACAAGGGGACATAAATTTAAGGTGAAGGGTGGAAGGTATAGGGAAGATGTCAGGGGTGGGTTCTTTACCCAGAGAGTGGTGGGGGCATGGAATGCGCTGCCCGTGGGAGTGGTAGAGTCGGAATCATTGGCGACCTTTAAGCGGCATTTGGATAGGTACATGGATGGGTACTTAATCTAGGTTAGAAGTTCGGCACAACATCGTGGGCCGAAGGGCCTGTTCTGTGCTGTATTGTTCTATGTTCTATGTTCTACACTATTAGTAACTGAACTCCAGGATGATCATTTCCCATTAACCACCACCCTGTGTTCTTTCAGCTAGCCAATTTTTGATCCAAACTGATAAAGTACCCTCAATCCCATGCCTCCATATTTTGTGCAATAGTCTACCATGGGGAACTTTATCAAACATCTTACTGAAATCCATATACACCACATCAACCGCTATCCACCTGTTCGGTCACCTTCTCAAAGAATATCCAAAGGTTTGTGAAGCACAACTCACACTTCACAAAACCATATTGATTATCCCTAATCAACTTATTCCTTTCTAGATGATTATAAATCCTATATCTCTTATAACCTTTTCCAACACTTTACACAAAACCAAAAGTAAAGCTCCCTGGCCTTTAAGTACCCGGACTGTCTCTATTCCCCTTCCTGAACAAGGGAACAACATTTGCTATCCTCCAGTCTTCTGGCATTATTCTTGTAGACAATGACGACAAAAATATCAAAGCCAAAGGCTCTGCAATCTTCTCCCTGCCTTCCCAGAGAATCAGAGGGTAAATCACATCCCAGGGGACTTAATATATTTTCACGCTTTCTAGAATTGCTAATACCTCCGTGTGAACTGCAATCCCATGATTAGATTAGATTACTTACAGTGTGGAAACAGGCCCTTCGGCCCAACAAGTCCACACCGACCCGCCGAAGCGCAACCCACCCATACCCCTACATTTACCCCTTTTAACCTAACACTACGAGCAATTTAGCATGGCCAATTCACCTAACCCGCACATCTTTGTGACTGTGGGAGGAAACCGGAGCACCCGGAGGAAACCCACGCAGACACGGGGAGAATGTGCAAACTCCACACAGTCAGTCGCCTGAGTCGGGAATTGAACCCGGATCTCTAGCGCTGTGAGGCAGCAGTGCTAACCACTGTGCCACCGTGCCGCCCACAAAGTCTAGTAGCCTGTATCTCAGTATTCTCCTAGGCAACACTTTTTTCCAGTGTGAATAATGAGGAAAAAAAAAATTCATTTAGCGTTTCCCTTATCTCCACTGACTCCATGCACAACTTCCCACTACTGTCTTTGACTGGCTCTAATCTTACTCTCGTCATTCTTTTATTCCTGATATACCTATAAAAAGCCTTAGGGTTTTCCTTGATCCTATCCGCCAACGACCTTCTTCATCTTGACAAGAGATTCAAGTTCCTTAGTAAGCCATAGCTCCTGCGTTCGACAACATCCTCCTTGCCCGACAGGTACATACTCTTCAATGACCTGCAGTAGCTATTCCTTGAATAAAGCTCCACATTTCAATTGCACCCATCCTCTGCAGTTTCTTCCCCATTCTATGCATCCTAAATCCTGCACAATCGCATCATAATTGCTTTTACCCCATCTATAACTCTTGGCCTGCATTATATACACCTACCACTTTCCATTGCTAAAGTAAACATAACCGAATTATCACCAAACTCCTCACCTGGAAATCCAACACCTGGCCGGGTTCATTACTCAATACCAAATCCAATGTGGCCTCGTCCCTAGTTGGCCTGTCAGGAAATCCTCCTGCACACATTCGACAAAAATTGACCCATCTAAAGTACTTGAACTATCGTATTTCCAGTCAATAGTTGCAAAGTTAAAGTGCCCCATAACAACTACCCTGTTGCTATTGCTCCTTTCCAGAATCATCTTTGCTATCCTTTCCTCTACATCTCTGGAACTATTTGGAGGCCAATGAAAAACTCCCAACAGGGTGACCCTCCTTTCCTGTTTCTAACCTCAGCCATCGAGGCCTCAAATGTCTTTTCTGCAACCATAACACTGTCCTTGACTAACAATGGCACTGTCGCATTCCACCTACCCATTCCTCAACCCCCCCCAACCTTTTACCATCTTCTGTTCTTACTGAAACATCTAAATCCTGGAACCTGCAACAACCAATCCCATTCCTGCCCTATCCATAACATCGAAATCCCAGGTACCAACCCATGCTGCAAGTTCACCCAGCTTATTCCAGATGCTCCTGGCGTTGAAATAGATATATTTCAAACCAACTTTCTGGTTGCCACTGCCCTCATGTGACCTTGAAATCCCATTTGAGACCTCACTACTCTCAGCCTCCTGTATATTTTAACTACAATTTGGGTTCCCATCCCCCTGCTGAATTAGTTTAAACCCATCCGGAGAGCTTTAACAAATTTCTCCCCTAGGATACTGGCACCCCTCTGGTTCAGGTGAAGACCATCCCATTTATAGAGGTCCCATCTATCCCAGAAACAGCCCCAGTTATCCAAGAATCCAACACCCTCACTTCTGCACCATCCCTGCAGCTACATGTTCAACTGGATGCAGGTTTGCTCACTCAGCTGGAAGGTTCATTTCCAGAAGTTTTGTCACCCTACTAGGTAACATCTTCAGTGGGCCTCCGGGCGAACCTACATCCAGAACCTCAACCTGAGCTACAAATCTTCTCAAACTCGCCAAGTGTTCAACTCCTCTCTCCTCTTTTTTTCTCGCCTCACTAGCAGGTGCAATAAACTAAAGATAACAACTGTGTTTGTCCTAGCTCCAAGCTTCCACTCTAGCTCCTTGAATTTCTGCCTTCAATCCCATCTCTCTTCCTACCTATGTCATTAGTGCCTATGTGGACCACAACTTGGGGCTGCTCCCCCTCCCCTCAAGGATCCCAAAAACACGATCAGAGCCATCATGAACCCTGGCACCTGGGAGGCAATACATCAACCGTGAGTCTCTGTCGTTCCCACAGAACCTTCTTCTATCTGTCCCGCTAACTATGGAGTCTCCAATGACTAATGCTCTGCTCCTCTTCCCTCTCCCCTTCTGAGCAACAGGGACAGACTCTGTGCCAGAGACCTGTTCCCCATTGCTTAGTCCTGGTAACTCATTTCCCCCACCCACAACCCCCAACAGTATCTAAAATGATATACTTGTTTTTGAGAGGAACGGCCACAGGGGATCGCAGCACTGCCTGCCAGTTCCTTTTCCATCCTTCTATGGTAACCCATCTACTACCTTCTTGTACCAGAGCCCTCTGCCTCCCAAATGATCTGAAGTTCATCCAGCTTCAGCTCCAGTTCCCTAATGCGGTTTTTGAGGAGCTGGAGTTGTGTGCATTTCCCACGGATGCGGTCAGCAGGGACACGAGTGATGAGCCTTACCTCCCACATTCTGCAGGAGGAACATTCAACTGCCCTAACCTCCATTGCCACTATTCAAAATTCCCAATGAGACAGCTAAAAAATAAAAAAAAACTAGTACACTTACCAATCCAGCACACAGAAACCTTTTTTTGGTTAGAGGAGGACAATGGGTGGGAGACACTACCCGAGTAGTGTTTTGGGTAAAGCAACTGCCCAAATATAAAGTCACACTTACCAGCAATCTCGTGTCTGCTCCTGCTCAGCATGCACTCTGCCTATACATGAGGTAAGTTTATATACTTTAAACTTTGCCTTCCTGTCAGGCCTCTGGTCCTCGCTGTCACTCCTTCCACTTCAATTACCAAAGAAATGAAGACCGCTGAACCCCAAGGTAAGTTTATTTCTTATTAGAAATTCTCCTGTCTCTGCCTGTAATGGGTTCACATTTGGCTGCACTAGTCTTGCTTTGTGAATACTGGGGCGGCACGGTGGCACAGTGGTTAGCACTGCTGCCTCGCAGCGCCAGAGACCTGGGTTCAATTCCCGTCTCAGGCGACTGACTGTGTGGAGTTTGCACGTTCTCCCAGTGTCTGCGTGGGTTTCCTCCGGGTGCTCCGGTTTCCTCCCACAGTCCAAAGATGTGCAGGTCAGGTGAATTGGCCAGGCTAAATTGCCCGTAGTGTTAGATAAGGGGTAAATGCAGGGGTATGGGTGGGTTGCGCTTCGGCGGGGCGGTGTGGACTTGTTGGGCCGAAGGGCCTGTTTCCACACTGTAAGTAATCTAATCTAATCTAAAAAAAAAGATGATTTCACAAGCCATTTCTTGCTATTTTACACTCATTCTGTTCTTTCTCCTTAACAACTTCATGTTCTTTGTTGCTGCATTCTAAAATTCTCCCAATCCTCAAGCATACAACTCGATCAACTTCCTCCTAGTCATGCCTCCTTCACTTGTCCTGTGGGTATTTTTGACTTAAAGAAAATGTACATTCACTGTTCTTCTGAATTCCAATGAGTACAAGAGTCAACTTTATTGCAACATACAAAATTGTTAAGGGGATTTGGAGAATGTGTATCCAGAGAAATGACTTTCCCTTGTGGGAAAGTCTAGGACAAGAAGGCATGATCTACAAATAAGGCCCTTTAAAAGGAAGAATTTCTTTTCTCAGGAGGGTAGTGAATTGTGGAATTCTTAAATGCAGAGCGCTGTGGAGGCTTGGTTATTAAAATCTGTCTCTCAGCCTCGAATCAAAGAGAAAATAAAACAAAAGAACTATGGATGTTGAAAATTTGAAACAAAAAAAATGTAGTGCTAGAAAAACCTCTGTTCTTGCAAAGGATCATGGGGCTCAAAACATTAACTCTGGTTTCCTCCCCATGAGGGAATCAATGTTATAATGAAAAGGCAGGAAAGTGGAGATAACTGCCGGAGTGATTCTGCCTCTGTGTTAACTAGCTCCTTAAATTCTATATTCAGGATCTCATCCCTCTTTTGTACCTAAGTTGCCACTCACTCTTGACTCTCCCATAAAAAAATGTTCTGCAGCCAATTTATAATATCTCTGAGCTTGGCACCAGTGAGGCAACATGCTATTGTTGAGTCACATTTATAGCCACAAATGCCCACTGGTTTCCTATCAAATCTACCATTATTGTAAATCCAGTGTTCTTCACTCTCCCATCCCAAATCCCACCTGTACAGCTGAGGCAACTGTGGTCCCGCAAACTTGTCTCTCATTACATTCTTCTAAAGAAGCATGATCGTCACAATATCCAAAATTATACTTTTTTGTTTGTAAACCCAGTGTTCCAGAGCTGTAGCAGCACGAGTAGCTCGGTACTCTCTCTCTCTCCCCCAGATAAGTGTAGGCCCAAGCCCTGCGCTCTGTTCATATGCTCTTTGCTTACGGGATATTTCCTTGCAGCTCTGCTTTCTCTCGTTAGTATCTCTCCAACGCTTATTCCTTGGCTATTTGCAATAGAAAATTAGTAGAACTTCAGTAGTGTGGAAGCAGGCTATAGACCGAGATTATAAGGACTCCCATTGAGGTGAATGGCTGCAAAGTGTCTCCGTGCTGCATATAAAATGAAACTCATCCTGTAGTTTCATTCAGCAGGGAGTAGGCATAGCAGTCTCAAGATATTCTTCTCCCTTTATAAGCAATAGGTAGAGGTTTTTGAATTCAGTCAAAAAGGCCTGAACAAGCTAACATTGCTTTTATTGCAGACCGAATTGACCTACATCAATAACTCACTTTCCTCTCCTATTCAAAGGTTCTGGAATATGTCAGGGATGCAAGCACACCATATAAGAAGTGATCAACCAACTACATTTAGACACAACTAATGACTTGGATTGGCTACTGCAGAAAGTTATCAATGCAGCAGTGTGGCTTAATTCGAAAATTCTGACACTAACAATTTTAGATCTAGGAAAATGCAGAAACTAAGATGGAAAAACGAGATGTCCATTGAAGGCAATCGATTTTTGTCACAAAATGTGGAATTTTCACTCTTCTATTTGTCATTTCACTGAAGACATTTACATCAGCATAAAAATAGCAAAGCAAAATATTTAATGATTATAATATCCCACATTAAAATTTCAAAGCTTTAATAATTACATAGAGCATATTCAATATAAACCATTGGAAGCAAAGTTACGCTACCTTATAGAAGGAATCCATAGAAAGCAGCACCACCCAAGGAACATCTAAAGCTTCAATGATCTTGTTAGCCACTGTGGTTTTGCCTGAAGAACTACCTCCACACAAACCTAGAAAGAAAGATTGGCTGTAAGCACATTATGAGGTTGACAAACTGAGAAGGAGGGAGCAACAAGGCAAAAGAAGTGAGGAGTGAGTGTCATGCATGCATTATGAACCAAAGAAATGACATTTCAACTGAAGGTTAGGAAGTTTCCTTTAAAAGGTGGGTTTGTGTCTGTAATAGGGAGCCAGCACTGCATCTTTCCAATCAGGGAATAGAATTGTAAGAGAGAGGTATATACCTTGTGGAGAGTGAAACTGGTTGTTGGGTTTGGGGACACATGGACATTTTTAGTAAAAGGTGGGAATAAATTTGTTTCCTTGTCTAATGTATGGCCAAACCACAAATTACAGTTCGCCTTCATTAGCTGGAGCATGATATATAGGAGCAGTGATGTCTTGCTGCAATTTTATAGAACACTGGTCCAGCCACAGATGGAATACAGTGTGCTGTTGTGGTGACCACATTATGTGAGAGACAGACAGAGTGAGAGAGACAGAGCAGAGGAGGCTGAGGGGGGAATCCAACTGGGCTATAGAAATTTATGAGAGGCATAAATAGGTTAGATAATAAGAATCTTTTCCACATGGCAGACGTATCTAAGACCAGAGGGTATAACTTTAAGGAGAGGGGTAAATCATTTACATGGGATCAGAGGACAACTTTATCCCACTCAGAGGGTGGTAGAACTAATCAATGTGCTATGGGTGATGGAGGCAAGTATTCTGGCAATACTCAAGAAGCATCTGGACAAGCATTTAAACTGCAAGGACAGAGTAAGCTATGGACCCCATCCACCTGGACACCCCGTGCTGGCCTCCTACCTGCCCTCGACCTCTTCATAGCCAACTGCCGCCGCAATATTAACCGCCACCTGAACTCCCCCACCCCTCTCCCAGACCGTCGTAACCTCATCACCTCGGGGGATCTCCCATCCACCGCCTCCAACCTCATAGTCCCACAACCCCGCACCGCCCGTTTCTACCTCCTGTCCAAAATCCACAAACCTGACTGCCACGGCCGAGCCATTGTCTCCGCCTGCTCCTGCCCCACCGAACTCATCTCCGCATACCTTGACACCGTCCTGTCCCCCTTAGTCCAAGAACTCCCCACCTACGTTCGGGACACCACCCATGCCCTCCACCTGCTCCATGATTTTCGCTTCCCCGGTCCCCAGCGCCTTATTTTCACCATGGACATCCAGTCCCTGTACACCTCCATCCCCCATCACGAAGGACTCAAAGCCCTCCGCTTCTTCCTTTCCCACCGTACCGACCAGTACCCTTCCACAGACACCCTCCTTCGACTGACTGAACTGGTCCTCACCCTGAACAACTTCTCTTTCCAATCCTCCCACTTCCTCCAAACGAAAGGAGTAGCCATGGGCACCCGCATGGGCCCCAGCTATGACTGCCTCTTCGTAGGATATGTGGAACAATCCACACCCTGAACAACTTCTCTTTCCAATCCTCCCACTTCCTCCAAACGAAAGGAGTAGCCATGGGCACCCGCATGGGCCCCAGCTATGCCTGCCTCTTCGTAGGATATGTGGAACAATCCACACCCTGAACAACTTCTCTTTCCAATCCTCCCACTTCCTCCAAACGAAAGGAGTAGCCATGGGCACCCGCATGGGCCCCAGCTATGCCTGCCTCTTCGTAGGATATGTGGAACAATCCACACCCTGAACAACTTCTCTTTCCAATCCTCCCACTTCCTCCAAACGAAAGGAGTAGCCATGGGCACCAGCATGGGCCCCAGCTATGCCTGCCTCTTCGTAGGATATGTGGAACAATCCACACCCTGAACAACTTCTCTTTCCAATCCTCCCACTTCCTCCAAACGAAAGGAGTAGCCATGGGCACCAGCATGGGCCCCAGCTATGCCTGCCTCTGCGTAGGATATGTGGAACAATCCATCTTCCGAACTACACTGGCCCCACCCCCCACCTTTTCATCCGCTACATCGATGACTGTATCGGCACTGCCTCGTGCTCCCA
>NC_057712.1:53684396-53686622 GCF_004010195.1 Chiloscyllium plagiosum
CTAGGAACCCTCCAACCACAAGGGATGAACTCGGATTTCACCAGTTTCCTCATTTCCCCTCCCCGCACCCTGTCTCAGTCAAATCCATCAAATTCAGCACCGCCTTCCTAACCCGAGATCTTCTTCCCGACCTCTCCGCCCCAACCCCAGTCTGACCTATCACCCTCACCTTGACCTATCACATTTCCGACGCCCCTCCCCCAAGTCCCTCCTCCCTACATTTATCTTAGCCTGCTGGACAAACTTTCCTCATTCCTGAAGAAGGGCTTATGCCCGAATCGTCGATTCTCCTGTTCCCTGGATGCTGACTGACCTGCTGCGCTTTTCCAGCAACACATTTTCAGCTCTGATCTCCAGCATCTGCAGACCTCACTTTCTCCTCAGAGTAAGCTATGGACCAAGTGCAGGTAAATGACAAAGTATAGTTTAGTGTTTGTTGGTTACCATAGACATGGTGAACAAAAGGGCCTGTTTATGTGCTGGGTGACTCTATGCCTCTTAAAAACGTTCAGTTGAAACACTTATATTTCCCTATAAGTTATTTCTAGTTGAATCAATTGCTACTTTTTACAGAAGATCCTTTTCTTTGCTCTATAATCTAAAAGATAATTTACAGCTCTCCCTTATCTCCCTTTATCCAATATCTACATCATCACGATGTCTACTAAGGAAACACAAGTAGTTCAAAGGCATATATTGAGTAAAAGTTTAAAGGCATGCAACAGGGCATACACAACACACGTGATCTTCACTGTAGTAAAAAGAAAAGAGAATCCCACAGTACCTAATTAGTATCATACAATATGGCCATTAGAACTGAAACAACATTATTCAATGCATCTCAGAGGCAAAGACTTGGGCAAATAGTTAGATATAACAAAAACACTGATCCAATTTGCAAGTAACATAATATGAGGCAGACCAGTTTAATGCGGGGACGTGTGAGGTCATCTACTTGGAATTTAAAGATATATTGGAACACTAAAGTTTTGACTGGGAACAATAAACCAACTTAAAATTAAATGTTGGCCTTCACCTCAGGAGGCTGAAATAAAAAAGGGTTAGAAATTATATTACAGTAGTCAGACCACATCTGTAACGTTGTGATCTGGTTTCAAGAAAGACATATTAGCTTTGAAGGTGGTGCAGCATAGACTGATCTGAATGATGGGATTAAATGGTTCAATTGGAAAGAAACGTTACATGGACCAGATTTATATTCCCTGGTGATAGAAAATCAAGCAGTAAGCTTGTTTAAGACGATTAAAAGGTTTGGAAAGACAAGAGTGCAAAACTGGCCTCATGTAGTGGTAGGGTTAGGAGGTCTGGGTTAATCCCACCTGTCCAGAGCTATGTAATATTCTGAACAGGTTGATTAGAAATTATCTAGACTGCAAAATGATTGCTGCATGCTCAGCAAGTCCAGAACAAAAGAAACAGACAAAACCTTAAAATTAAAGCCAAATAATTCAGGGGTTGTGTCAGGAAGCAGTACTTCATACAATTGGAAGCCGAGTCTGACTTTGGTTGTGGGTAAATTGTTGGAGGTGATTTTTATGAAAGGTAGGATTCATAAACATTTAGAGAGGCAAAAATTGATAGGGGATCATTAGCCTGGTTTTGTGGGAGAAAAATAGTTTCGCACAAACTTGACTGAGTTTTTGGAGGAAGTTACAAAAAAGATTGATGAGAGCAGACCAGTAGACATTGTACTTGGCCTTTAGTAAAGCCTTTGACAAGGTTCTGCATGGTATACAAGTCAATCAATTTATGTCACATGGGATTCAAAGAGAGTTTGCCAATTGGATTCACATTTGGCTTAACAGCAGGAGACAAAAAAAAAGTGGTGGAGGGTTATTTTTCAACCTGGAGGCCTACTACCAGTAGTGACCCAGGCATTGGTTCTGGGGTCTTTATTTGTCATTTACGTAATTGATCTGGATGAGAATATAGAAGGCATGGTTACTAAGTTTGCAGATGACACCAAAATTGGTGGCATAGTAGACAGTGAAGAACATTTTCGAAGATTACAAAGAATCTTGATCAAATAGGTCACTGACTGAACTGGTCCTCACCCTGAACAACTTCTCTTTCCAATCCTCCCACTTCCTCCAAACGAAAGGAGTAGCCATGGGCACCCGCATGGGCCCCAGCTATGCCTGCCTCTTCATAGGATATGTGGAACAATCCATCTTCCGCAACTACACTGGCCCCACCCCCCACCTT
>NC_057712.1:53687417-53697279 GCF_004010195.1 Chiloscyllium plagiosum
AAATGTGTTGCTGGAAAAGCGCAGCAGGTCAGGCAGCATCCAGGGAACAGGAGAATCGACGTTTCGGGCATAAGCCCTTCTTCAGGAATGGGGAAAGTTTGTCCTGCAGGCTAAGATAAAAGGTAGGGAGGAGGGACTTGGGAGAGGGGCGTCGGAACATTTCCGACGCCCCTCCCCCAAGTCCCTCCTCCCTACCTTTTATCTTAGCCTGCTGGACAAACTTTCCCCATTCCTGAAGAAGGGCTTATGCCCGAAATGTCGATTCTCCTGTTCCCTGGATGGTGCCTGACCTGCTGCGCTTTTCCAGCAACACATTTCCAGCAAATAGGTCATTGGGCTGAAAAACAGCAGGTGGAATTCAATCTGGATAAATGCGAGGTATTACATTTTTGTACAACAGGGACAGGACTTATACAATTAATGGTAAGGCCTTGGGTAGTGTTATAGACCAGAGGGACCTAGGAGTTCAGGTAAATAATTCTTTGAAGTTTCTGTCACGTATAGAGGGAATGATTAAAGAGGCATTTAGCACGCTTGCCTTAATTGCTCAGTCCTTTGAGAACAGGAGTTGGGAAGTCATGTTGAGGTTGTACTAGATGTTGGTGAGGCCTCGTCTTGAATACTGTGTCCAGTTCTTGATGTCTTGTTATATGAAGAATGTTATTAAGCTGGAGAGGGTTCAGAAGAAATGTACCAGATTGTTGTCAGACATGAAAAGCTCGAGTCATAAAGAAAGGCTGTATAGGTTAGGACTTTTTTCACTGGAGCGGAGGAGGTTGAGAGGTGACACTCGGGTCATAAGTATAGACAGGCTTCATGGTAGGTGCCTTTTCCCTCGGATGGAAGGAAGGATTACAAGACAAAATTTAAAGGTGGGAGAAGAACAATACAAAAAAAAAAGACACAAGGGGCTTTTTTTTTAGAAAAACACAAAAAAGAGTGGTTCGCATGTGGAATGATCATCCTGAGAAAGTGATAGATGCAGGTATAGTTACAATATTTAAAACACATTTGGATAAGTACATGAATAGTAAAGGTTTCAAGAGATATGGACCAGGATTGGCAGGTCGGACTAGTTTAGGTTGGAATTTTGTTCAGCAAGGACAAGGAAGACCAAAAGGGCTTGTTTCCATGCTATACGACTCCTATGACTGTCATGAGTCCTGACCACGGAGACAGGCCCTTTGGCCCAAACTGGTCCATGCTGGCCAAAATGTCTATCCACTAGAACCAAATTTCCCTGCACTTCTACTCCTTTCCTATACATGTATTTGTATATGCCTTTTAAATGTTATCAATGTACCAACCTCAACCGCTGAAAGCTCATTCCTTTTACTCTGTAAAAGGTTGCCCCTCAGGTTCCTTTTTATTTTCTTTCTCCTCCAACCTTAAACTGATGCCCTCTAGTCCTCAATTTCCCAACCCTGAGAAAAATATTCACCCTATCAATGCCACCCATGATCTTATACACCTCTATAAGATCTCCCCTCATTCTCCTACGATCTAAAGGAAGAGGTCCTAGCTTGTCCAACCTCTCCCTACAACTTAGACCACTGAGTCCTGGCAACATCCTTGTAAATTTCTTCTGTACTCTTTCCAGTTTAATAACATCCTTCCTACAGTTTTGGTCACCTTGCTGAACACAATACTCTAAGTGCAGCCACACCAATGGTCTGTACAGCTGTAACAATTTCCCAATGTCTATGCTCAGTGCCCTGACTGAAGGCCAGTGCCAAAAGCCTTCCTCACTGCCCTGTCTACCTGTGACCCCACTTTCAGAGAACTGGTGAACCTGAACTCCAAGGTCCTATTCCACTACACTCCTTAAAGTCTTAACTCCACTCACCATGAAACTTCTACCTTGATTTGGACTTTGCCATATGCAAGACCTCACACTTATCGATATTAGATTAGATTACCTACAGTGTGGAAACAGGCCTTTTGGCCCTCCAAGTCCACACTGACCCTCTGAAGAGTAACCTACCCAGACCCATTCCCTGTATTTACCCCTGATTAATGCACCTAACACTATGGACAATTTAGCACTGCCAATTCACCTGCAGATTTGGATTGTGGGAGGAAACCCACACAGACACGGGGAGAATGTGCAAACTCCACACAGACAGTGGCACGAGGCTAGAATCGAAACAGGGTCACTGGCACTGTGAGGCAACAGTACTAACCACTGAGCCACCGCGCTGATCTATTAAACTCAATTTGCAATTTCTCAACCAACTTCCTCAGCTGATCAAGAACCTGCTGCAATTTCTGATAGCCAGTATCGTGGACAGAGAGAAAGGTTATTTTAGTGTCATCTGCAAACTTATTAATCATCCAAGTCATTGATATAGATAACAAACAGTAATGGGCCAGCACTGACCCTAGGCACTCTACTAGTCACAGGTCTCCAGTCTAACAAGCATCCTTCCTCTATTACCCTCTGCTTCCTAAGATCAAGCCAATTTTGTATCCAATTTGCCAGCTCACCCTGGAATCCATGTAATCTAACCTTCTGGAGCTGCCTACCATGTGAAACCTTATCAAAAGCCATACTGAAATCCATACGGACTACGTCTACCACCCTGCCCTCATCAACCTTCCTGGTCACTTCATGTCCCTCAAATTTATTAGAGGTCTTTGATCTCCCACACACAAATCCATGCGGACTACTCCTAATCAAACCCGGTCTTTTCAAATGCATGCGTACCTTAACTCTTAATCTTTTCATCCAACTTACCTACCACAGATGTTAGACTTCCTGGTCTATAGTTCCCAGGCTTTTCTTTGCAACCCTTCTTAAGTAAGCACACAACAGTCGCTATACTCCAGTTGAGCATGACCTCACCTATGGCTAACAATAATGCAAAATATCAACTAGGGCCCCCACTTTTTTTTTAAAAAATCTAGCCACTTGCAGTGCTCTTGGATATATCTGGTTAGGACCAAGAGATTTATCCACCTTCATAGTGTTACAAAATGGCAGAATTATGAACCAAACACCCAGAAAACCCAGAAAAAGCTCACCTTGTCTTAATCTGTTAAAATGGGTGACAGAACTCCCAAATTCTACTATTTAAAGACAACAACTTCAATTTATTCTTTAACTCTAAAAATGAACATTAAACAACAATTCACAACTCTAAGCCCCCTTTCTCAATGTTTGACAGGAGAAATCGTGCGACTCGCCAAGAAGAAAAGGGAACCATAAGGTCCAGGCAGCTAAGAACAGAACAGGACTTGGAGGAATATCAGGAGAGTAGGACCAATATTAAACGAGGAATCAAGTAGACTAAAAGGGATCACTAAAATAACTTTAGCGAGCAGAATTAAGGAGAATCCCAAGGCCTTTTATTCATATGTAAGAAGCAAGAGGGTAACTAGAGAAAGGGTTGGTCCACTAAAGGATAAGGAAGGAAGATTGTGTGCCAAACCTGAGAAAATGGGTGAGATTCTCAATCATCACTTTGCATCAGTATTCACTGAGGAGGGGGACACGATGAAATTTGAGATTAGAGATAGAAGTTTGTTTACTCTGGATTACGTTAACATAAGGAGGGAAGATGTGTTAGGTAGGCTACAGGATATTAAGGCAGACAAATCCCCAGGACCAGATGGGATCTATCCCAGGTTATTGAGGGATGCAACAGAGGAAATAGCTGGGGCCCTGACAGATCCTTTGTAGCATCCTTTAACACAGGTGAAGTGGCAGAGGACTGGAGGGTTGCTCATGTTGTCCCCCTGTACAAGGGTAGTAGGGATATTCCAGGTAATTACAGACCACTGAGTCTGATGTCAGTGGTGGGAAAGTTGCAGGAGAAGGTACAGAGGGATAAAATCTATTTATATTTAGAAAAGAATGGGCTTATCAGTGATAAGCAACATGGTTTTGTGTGGGGGAGAGCATGCGTACCAACCTAATAGATTTCTTTGAGGGAGTGACCAAGTTGCTAGATGAAGAAGGGCTGCAGATGTTACATACATGGACTTTAGTAAGGCGGGTTTGATAAGATTGTCCATGGTAAACTTGTAGAGAAAGTGAAGGCACATGGTTGTGCAGGGTATTCTAGCTAGGTGGATAAAGTGGTTGAGCAACAGGAGACAGTAGTTGTTGAAGGGAGTTTCTCAAAATGGTGAAAGGTGACCAGTGGTGTCCCAAAGGGATCAGTGTTGGAGTCACTGTAGTTTGTGATATATATAAATGATCTGGAAGAGGCATTGTTGGTCTGATCAGTAAGTTTGCAAATGACACAAAGATTGGTGGAGTAACAGAAAGCATAGAGGACTGTCAAAAGAATACAGGAGAATATAGATAGACTGGAGAGTTGGGCAGAGAGGAAACAGATGGCTGCACAGATGGATAGAGTAGTCAAGGCGGCATATGGTATGCCTGGCTTCATCGGACGTAGTATTGAATATAAGAGATGACAGGTCATATTAAAATTGTACAAAACTTTGATTTGGTCGCATTTTAGAATACTGTGTGCAGTTCTGATCGCCACATTAGCGGAAGGATGTGGACGCTTTGGAAAGGGTGCAGAGAAGGTTTACAAGGATGCTGCCTGGTATGGAAGGTGCTAGCAATGAAGAGAGAGGTTGAGTAGATTAGGATTGTTTTCATTAGAAAAAAGGAGATTGAGGGGAGACCTGATTGAGGTCTACAAAATCATGAAGGGTATAGACAGGGTGGATAGAGATAAGCTTTTTCCCAGGGTGAGGGATTCAATAACAAGAGGTTACGCATTCAAGGTGAGAGGTGAAACGCTTAAAGGGGATACACGTGAAAAATATTTTACAGAGAGGGTGGTAGGTGTCTGGAAAGCTTTGCCAGCAGAGGCAGGAGAGGCAAACACTAGATTCATTTAAGGTGCATCTGGATGGATGCATGAGTAGGTGAGGGAGCAGAGGGATGCAGATGCTTAGGAATTTGGCGATAGGTTTAGACAGTGGATTTAGATCGGCCCTCCAAGCCTGAGCCAAAAGGACCTGTTCCTGGGCCATAAAATTTCTTTGTTAACTGCTTATTATCCACCTCAAACTCTATAACAATATACTGTTCCAAGAAAAACAACTTTTTAAAATTAAATCTACATAATTTCAAAACCATACAGGGGCTGTCTTCTTCCGGCTGAAGATCTCCCTAAGTTGTCTTCTTTCTTTTTCCTGTGAAGTGTTTCATATGATAAAGGTAGCTTGGATAGAGAGTATTTCAATCTTTTGGGTCTCTCTCTTTCTCTCTCTCTATAGCAGTTACTCTGTCTGATTTTCAAAATGCCCGCTTTTATTTATACCCCCAACATCGGATCGTCTCATTTGCTTGATGTTTGCAAAACAATAAATTCAAACTCAATTGGGTTTTAGTATCTGAGGCATAATTCAAATTGATTTAGCAACAATGCAAATTTAACCAAACAGCAACCAACTCCAGTATCCATTTCACAGCCAAATGTTACATATTTTCAATTTTCCAGTATACTGAGACTGCTAACTAGTCATACAATAGGTGCTTGTAAGCTCTCAGTGCAAAACAGCATTCACTCTCAACAGTGAGAATGTCTATAGGGTATAAGCAGGCAGGGAAAGAGTTAAGTTCTGAGTTTTGTGAAACAAGAGATTTAGCTGAGCATGACTCCGATCAGATAAGAACTTGCAGTTAACAACAGGGTGCTAGAGGCAAGAGTAATGGGTTAACAAGATGGAAAAGCATTCATGATGTAGAGCCATTTAACAAGATGACGTAGCATTCCGTATGTAAAATCAGTTAACAAGGTGCAAAGTATCCAACGTATGAATCCAGTTAACAAGGTTAAGTACATTCATTGTATAACAGTAAAGGGCTTAGTCTCTGCCTATTGATACTCATTGATTGTAACGGTCACCCAATTAATATTTTTGTTGCCTTATCTGAATGTTCTTCCCTGTAAAATGACTATATAGTTCGTTGAGAAACTGCTGTTCTAGAGAAGACCGTGAACTCATGTCTCTGTGCACTTGGGCGATCATTCTCTCCCTCCAAGGCCTGGAATAAATATGAAGGAGGTAAAACTATACTGTGCCTCTCAGCATTTTCTTTCGACTGAGGGGGGAAGAAAAACAGGACGACAATAAAGGTACAGTACACCCAACAACGCCCCTACTGTGATAGGGACTTGCCCAAGACACCACTACCAACTTCCTCAAGTTTCCAAGTCTTCATGTCCTTCTCCATGGTAAACACAGGAAAAATATTCATTGAGAATCTCACCCATCTCCTCCAGTACTACACATACATATCTACTTTGGTCTTTGAGTGGCCTTATTTTCTCTCTAGTTATTCTTTTTCCTTTACTATCCTTAAAGAACCTCTTTGGATCCACCCTCATCTTCTCAGGCAAGGCTATCTTGTGCCCCCTTATTGTCCTCCTGATTTCTTTCTTCAGCAAACTCCTGTATTCTTACATACCTCCCTTGATCCCAGCTGTCTGCCCCTGAACCACGCCTCTTTTTTTTCCTGGTCATTGCCTCAATGTCTCTTGTCATTCAGGGTTCACTATTACTGCCAACCTTACTCTCACAGGAACGTAAAGACCTTGAACTCTAGTTCTCAATTTTTAAGGCCTCCCACTTGCCAGAGGGCCCTTTCCCTTTGAATTGTTTTGATTTGAAAAACTGGTCTGAATGTAGTTTAAAAAAAAAACTAAAAATCACAACACCAGGTTATAGTGCAACAGTTTTATTTGGAATTACTCGCTTTCAGAGCACTGCTTCTTCATCAGATAGCTGTGGAGCAGGGTCATACAATGCAGAATAGCAAAAGATTAGTGTCATGCAACTGCAACAATATATTGACAAACGATATAATGAACCAAAACCTGCAACCCTTGCTAAAAGATGAAAGAAAGACTTAACAGTGATCTAGGTTTGTTCAACATATCAACTCAGTTGCATGACACTATGATCTTTTGCTATAAATTCTGTGTCTTATGATCTTGCTCCATAGCTACTTGATGAAGGAGCAACGCTTCGAAAGCTAGTACTTCCAAATAAACCGGTTGTGATTTTTATCTGTGTCCACCCTAGTCCATCATCAGCACCTCCACATCACAAAAAAAAAGTTTGAAAGAGGCTGCAACTTTGAAAGCAGGTGAGCTGACACCCATTGCAGGCATCATGTAAACAACATGATTTGAACAAGGAGAAATTGAAATGGAGTTGCAAAGAATTTAGAGCCAAGGTTTGGGGGGGCGGTGGGTTGGCAGGTGGTACAGGAGCTGCTTTGGCTAACAAGAGGTTGATTGGTTTATGGACTACAGACTAGTTATCAATGACCATCAGCCTTTACCTGCCAACTACAGTTACTTGGTTCTCAGGCCTACTTGCGGAGCGTTTCAGAGAACACCTCTGGGACACCCGGACCAACCAACCCAACCACCCTGTGGCTCAACATTTCAATTCCCCCTCCCACTCCACCAAGGATATGCAGGTCTTTGGACTCCTCCATTGCCAGACCACAACAACACGACGGTTGGAGGAAGAGCGCCTCATCTTCCGCCTAGGAACCCTCCAATCGCATTTCCTATGCCCCTCCCCCAAGTCCCTCCTCCCTACCTTTTATCTTAGCCTGCTGGACACACTTTCCTCATTCCTGAAGAAGGGCTTATGCCCGAAACATCGATTCTCCTGTTCCCTGGATGCTGCCTGACCTGCTGCGTTGTTCCAGCAACACATTTTCAGCTCTGATCTCCAGCATCTGCAGACCTCACCTTCTCCTCTCAGGCAACTGTACACCTTGGGGCTGGGAACAAGTTAGAGAGCTTTCCAGTTCTTCCCCAGTTCAGGAGTGGTCTTTCTGTTCTCTGCGGTCAATAAGTCTGAAAGAAACCAGTTTAGCTTTCCTGCAATCATAATTGTAAGCTGTGACATTTAAGTGATGAGTCGGAAACTTTATTCCAAAAAAGGAAACCAGCCACCTAGTGTTTCACCAATGGATGCAACTGAAGAAATATAACTGAAGCAACATGCTCGTCAAATCATAAGTATCATCTCAAAATCAGGACATGGGAACAAAGACAAGTGAACTGTCTTTCCAGTTTCTCCCTCAGTCCTCAGCTTATGTTACCATGTCTATTTCTTTTGTCTGTGCAAGGGTGCATTCTTATTTTATTTAGTACTCTATATGTCAATTCTCCACAACTGTTTACTTGTATTTATAGTTAATCTCTCTAGTCCGAGGTACAGACAGACGTTTCTGTGACCAGCAGCAAAAAAGCAGAATGGTGTGTTGCTTCCCTGGTGCCAGAATCAAGGATGTCTCAGAGAGAGTGCAGAATGTTCTCACGGAGGAGAGGGGCCAGCAAGAGGTCATTGTCCACATTGGAACAAATGACATAGGATGGGAAAAGGTTGAGATTCTGAAGGGAGATTACAGAGAGTTAGGCAGAAATTTAAAAAGGATGTCCTCGAGAGTGTAATATCTGGATTACTCCCAGTGCTACGAGCTAGTGAGGACAGGAATAGGAGGATAGAGCAGATGAATGCATGGCTCAGGAGCTGGTGTATGGGAGAAGGATTCACATTTTTGGATCATTGGAATCTCTTTTGGGGTAGAAGTGACCTTGATAATTATGTACCTGTCAGGCAGGGAGGAAAGGGTCGTGCGAGGGAGCCGTGGTTTAATAAGGAATTGGAATCCCTTGTTAAATGGAAGAGGGCGGCCTATCTCAAGATGAGACGTGAAGGTTCAATTGGGGCGATTGAGAGTTATAGGGTAGCCAGGAAGGACCTGAAGAGAGAGCTAAGAGCAGCAAGGAGGGGACATGGAAGGTCCTTAGTCGGTAGGATTAGGGAAAACCCTAAGACTTTCTATAGGTATGTTAGGGATTAAAGAATGACTAGGGTAGGAATAGGTCCAGTCAAGGATAGTAGTGGGAAGTTGCGTGTGGAGGCGGAAGAGATTGGGGAGACACTGAATGAATACTTTTCCTCAGTATTTACTCAGGAACAGGGCATTGTCGTCGATGTGAATACTGAGTCACAAATAAGTAGAATGGAGGGCTTTGAGGTATGTAGAGAAGAGGTATTGGAAATCCTGGAAAAGGTGAAAATAGATAAGTCCCCTGGGCCTGATGGCATTTATCCTAGGATTCTCTGCGAAGCAAGGGAGGAGATTGCAGAGCCATTGGCCTTGATCTTTGGGTTGTCATTGTCTACAGGAATATTGCCAGAGGACTGGAGATTAGCAAATGTCATTCCCTTGTTCAAAAAGGGGAGTAGGGATAGCCCTAGTAACTATAGGCCGGTGAGTCTCACTTCTGTTGTGGGCAAAATCATGGAGAGAATTGTAAGGGATAGGATTTATGCACATCTGGATAGGAATAATGTGATCAAGGATAGTCAGCATGGTTTTGTGAAGGGCAGGTCGTGCCTCACAAACCTTATTGAATTCTTTGAAAAGGTGACGAAGGAGGTTGATGAGGGGAAAGCGGTAGATGTGGTATATATGGATTTTAGTAAGGCGTTTGATAAGGTTCCCCATGGTAGGCTACTGCAGAAAATACGGAGATATGGCATTGAGGGTGAGTTGGAGGTTTGGATTAGGAATTGGCTGGATGGAAGAAGACAGAGGGTAGTAGTTGATGGCAAAGTTTCTTCATGGAGTGCCGTCACTAGCGGTGTTCCGCAAGGATCTGTTTTGGGACCATTGCTGTTTGTCACTTTTATAAATGACCTGGAAGAGGGGTTAGAAAGGTTGGGTGAGCAAGTTTGCGGATGATACGAAAGTCGGAGGAGTCGTTGACAGTGAGGAAGGATGTGGCAGGTTACAGCAGGATATAGAGAAGATGCAGAGCTGGGCAGAAAGGTGGCAAATGGAATACAATGTAGCTAA
>NC_057712.1:53698825-53700191 GCF_004010195.1 Chiloscyllium plagiosum
TGCTCCTTCTTTTGAGGTATTTTAGGTGTTGGAGGTGATTTCCTCGAATTCCAGGAGCAGCAATTACTGTTTTATATGCTGTTGCATTGTTTTGGAACTTGTGAAAAAAAAAAGTGAAAACAACAGCAGCTTTAAAAGGGAGAAGAACAGACAAAGGAAGCACATGGTGATGTCAGTGCAGAAGAGAGAGAGAACCTACACAGTTACCGCCTTTGCTGTTTGAATTCGTGTACCACTGGACATCGGAGTGCATCTGGGAAAATTAACAAACAGTGAAATTCACAGCTAATCTTGGAGGAACTGTTTGGGCGAAGTTCACAGCTAAGTTAATTGTTGTTTTAAGTCTGCCCAAGAGAAAGGCTGCAGTAGTGAGTATAGTGGATTCTTTCTTGATTATATGTTTTTGGAGGTAAGTCTCTTGATTAAACTTAAATTAATAGCTATGGCTTATATTTTAACGTGGGGCAGTATTTGTAGAGGAATAAGACGGTGTTATTTTCTGGGTCTGTAGATTGTGAAGGAGCAAAAATGGCCTTTGCAGTGATATGTACTTCTTGTCAGATGTGGGAGTTTAAAGAGAGTTTAAGGGTTACTGCGGATTATATCTGCCATAAATGCTGTTGGATGCGAATCTTATCAGATCGAGTGGATCGGTTGAAGAGACAGATAGAAGCGATTAAGAATTTGCAACAGCAACAGTATGTGATGGATGGCAGTTATAGGAAGGGGGGAAAGTCTCAAATACAGTCACATAGATGGGGTTAACTCCAGGAAGGGTGAGAGAGGTCGGCACCTAGGGCAGGAGTCTTTTGTGGATATACCCTTTTCAAACGGGTATGCTGTTTTGGAAAATGTAGGGGGTGATGGCTTCTCAGGGGAACGCAGCACAAACAGCCAAGTTTCTGGTATTGAGACTGGCTCTAATGCAATGAGGGGTACGTCGGCTTCCAAGAGATCAATTGTGTTAGGGGATTCTCTAGTTCGAGATACAGACAGACGTTTCTGTGGACAGCAGAGAAAAAGCAGAATGGTGTGTTGTTTCCCTGGTGCCAGGATCAAGGATGTCTCAGAGAGGGTGCAGAATGTTCTTATGGGGGAGAGGGGCCAGCAAGAGGTCATTTTTCATATTGGAACCAACGATGTAGGAAGGGAAAAGGTTGAGATTCTGAAGGGAGATTACAGAGAGTTAGGCAGAAATTTAAAAAGGAGGTCCTCAAGGGTAGTAATATCTGAATTACTCCCAGTGCTACGAGCTAGCGAGGGCAGGAATAGGAGGATAGAGCAGATGAATGCATGGCTGAGGAGCTGGTGTATGGGAGAAGAATTCACATTTTTGGACCATTGGAATCTCTTTTGGGGTAGAAGT
>NC_057712.1:53702340-53713247 GCF_004010195.1 Chiloscyllium plagiosum
TAGGGAGTGTTGCTGAACAAAGAGACCTTGGAGTGCAGGTTCATAGCTCCTTGAAAGTGGAGTCGCAGGTAGATAGGATAGTGAAGAAGGCGTTTGGTATGCTTTCCTTTATTGGTCAGAGTATTGAGTACAGGAGTTGGGAGGTCATGTTGCGGCTGTACAGGACATTGGTTCGGCCACTGTTGGAATATTGCATGCAATTCTGGTCTCCTTCCCATCGGAAAGATGTTGTGAAACTTGAAAGGGTTCAGAAAGGATTTACAAGGATGTTGCCAGGGTTGGAGGATTTGAGCTATAGGGAGAGGCTGAACAGGCTGGGGCTGTTTTCCCTGGAGCGTTGGAGGCTGGGGTGTGACCTTATAGAGGTTTACAAAATAATGAGGGGCATGGATAGGTTAAATAGGCGATGTCTTTTCCCTGGGGTCGGGGAGTCCAGAGCTGGAGGGCATAGGTTTAGGGTGAGAGGAGAATATATAAAAGAGACCTTAGGGGCAATGTTTTCACGCCGAGAGTGGTACGTGTATGGAATGAGCTGCCAGAGGAAGTGGTGGAGGCTGGTACAATTGCAACATTTCAGAAGCATTTGGATGCGTATATGAATAGGAAGGGTTTGGAGGGATATGGGCCAGGTGCTGGCAGGTGGGACTAGATTGGGTTGGGATATCTGGTCGGCATGGAGGGGTTGGCCGAAGGATCTGTTTCCATGCTGTACATCTCTATGCTGAAAATTCCTTCCTGAAGAAGGGCTTATGCCCGAAACGTCGATTCTCTTGTTCCCTGGATGCTGTCTGACCTGCCGCGCTTTTCCAGCAACACATTTTCAGCTCTGATCTCCAGCATCTGCAGACCTCACTTTCTCCTGTACATCTCTATGACTCTATAGCAGAGCCTAAGAACAGAGCCCTGCGGGACACCACTCACCACTGACCTCTCGGCAGAATACTTTCCATCTACAGCCACTCACTGCCTTCTGTCAGCCAAACAATTCTGAATCCAGAGAACGAAGTCTCCCTGTATTCCATACTTTATTAATGAGCCTACGAACCTTATCAAATGCCTTGCTGAAGTCCATATACACCACATCCACTTCATCGACCTGTCTTGTCACCTCCTCAAAGAACTCAATAAGATTCGTGAGGCATGACCTGCCCCTCTCAAAGCCATGCTGACTGCCTTTAATCAAACTATGCATTGCCAAATACTCATAAATCCTATCCCTCAGAATTCTTTCCAAAACCTTGCTGACCATAAACATAAGATTGACTGATCTGTAATTACCAGGGATTACCCTATTCTCCTTCTTGAAAAGAGGAACAACATTCGCCTCCCTCCAATCCTCTGGTATGACTCCTGTGGAGAGTGAGGAAGCAAAGATCTTCGCCAGCAGCTTAGCAACCTCCTTTCTCACTTCCCGGAGCAGCCTCAGATAAATCTGGTCTTGCCTAGGGGACTTATCAATCTTAATGTTTGCCAAAATATCCAGCACATCAACTTCATCAATCTTGATCTGTTCAAGCCTGTTTCCCAGCTCCTCAAAGTTCTCATTCACAAAAAGGTCCCTTTCCTTAGTGAAAACCAAAGTAAAAAACTAATTTAGGGCTTCCCCTAATTGCTTAGACTCTACACACAAGTTCCCTATGCTATCCCTGACCGGCCCTACCTTCTCCATGATCATTCTCTTATTCCTCACGTCTGAGTAAAGTGCCTTTGGGTTCTCCCTAATCCTTCCTGTCAAGCCTTTTTTGTTTCCTCTCCCGGCTCTCCTCAGTCCGTTTCTGAACTCCTTTCTAGTAAGCCTGTCATTCTGTAAAGCTGTGCTAGATCCTTGCTTTCTCCACCTTACATAAGCTACCTTCTTCGTTTTGACGAGAAGCTCCTTTGTTCTCGTCATCCAAGGCTCCTTAACCTTACCCCTTATTGCCTGTCTCAAGGGAACAAATTTGTGCATCACTCACAACAACTGCTCCTTAAGCAGTCTCCACGTGTCTGTTGTGCCCTTTCTATGGAACAATTGTGCCCAATCTGTACTTCCCAACTCCTGTGTGATAGTGTCATAATTTGTTTTCCACAATTAAATATCTTCCCTTGGTAACTGCTCCTTTCCCTCTCCAAGGCTGTGGTAAATGTGAGGCAGTTGTCGTCACAGTCACCCAAGTGTTCTCTTACCGCGAGATCTGACACCTGTCCTGGCTCTTTGCCGAGCACCAAATCCAAAATGGCCTCTCACTTTGTCAGCCTGTCTACATACTGAGTAAGGAAACCCTCCTGAACACACTTAACAAAAACAACTCCATCCAAACCATCAGCACTAAGGAGGTTCCAGATTTCTCCAGTTTCCTCATTTCCCCTCCCCCCACCTTGTCTCAGTCAAATCCCTCGAACTCAGCACCGCCTTCCTAACCTGCAATCATCTTCCTGACCTCTCTGCCCCCACCCCACTCCGGCCTATCACCCTCACCTTGACCTCCCTCCACCTTTCGCATTTCCAAAGCCCCTCCCCTAAGTCCCTCCTCCCTACCTTTTATCTTAGCCTGCTGGACACACTTTCCTCATTCCTGAAGAAGGGCTTATGCCCGAAACGTCAATTCTCCTGTTCCTTGGATGCTGCCTGACCTGCTGCGCTTTTCCAGCAACACATTTTCAGCTCCAGTAAATATTGGGAAAGTTGAAGTCACCCATAATCACAACCTTGCAACATCTGCATTTTTCCAAAATCTGCCAGCCTATGAGTTCTTCAATCTCCCTACTGATATTAAGAGGTCTGTAGAAACCCCCCCCCCCCCAATGAGGTAGCTCCTCCCTTGCTGTTCTTAACTTCCACCCATACTGACTCAGTAGACAAACCTTCCTCAACAACCTTTGTTTCTGTAGCTGCAATGTAGTCTCTGATTAGCAATGCTGAACCCCCTCCTCTTTTTCCACCATCCCTGTTCTTTTTAAACATTCTAAACCCTGGAACATCTAGCAACCATTTCTGCCCCTGTGAAACCCACGTCTTCGTTATGGAGATAACATCATAGTCCCAAGTAGTATCCATGCTCCAAGTTAATCACTCTTATTTCTGACACTCCTTGCTTTAAAGCAGACACACTTTAAGCGATCCCTTTGTTCCATCACATGAATAACCTTCAGGATAGATTCACAACATCCTGTCACTTCCTCATATTTAACTACCCCCCTCTCAGATATATAACTCTGGTTCCCACCCCTCTGCCAAATTAGTTTAAACCCTCCCGAACCACACAAGCAAATCTTCCACCCAGGACATTTGTGCCTCTCCAATTCAGGTGGAACCCGTCCTTCATGTACAGGTCCCACCTTCCCCAGAATGCATCCCAATGGTCTAAATATTTGAAGCCCTCCCTCCTGCGCCAGCTGTGCAGCCACATGTTAAGCTGCACTCGCTTCCTGTTCCTCACCTCACTATCTCATGGCACTGATAGCAAACCTGAGAACACTACTCTACTCGTCCTGCTCTTCAGCTTCCAACCTAGCTCTCTGTAGTCGCTTTTCAGATACTCAATCCCTTTCCTGGCTATATCATTGATGCCAATATGTATCACGATTTCTGGCTGCTCACCCTCCCCCTTCACAATCCTGTAAACCCAATTGGCAACATCCTGGATCCTGACACTGGGGATGCAACATACTTTCTGGGAGTTCCGTTCGTGACCACAAAATCTTCTGTCAATCTGTTTAACTATTGAGTCCCCTACCACTAGCGCTTTTCTATTCTCCCCCTTCCCTTCTGAGCCTCCGTGTCAGAGACCTGACAACTATGACTTTCCTCTGGTAGGCCATCCCAACAGCAGTATCCAAAACGATATACTTATTGCTGAGGGGAATGGCCACAAGGGATCCCTGCTCTATATGTTGGTTCCCTTTCCTCCTCCTGACTGTAACCCAGCTGTCCTTGTCCTGCGTCTGGGGAGTGACCACCTCCCTGTACATCCTCTCAATTTCTCCCTCAACCTCCCAGATGATCCACAGTTCATCCAGCTCCAGTTCCCTAACTCGGTTTCCAAAGAGCTGGAATTGGGTGCACTTCCTGCAGATGTGGTCGGCAGAGACATGTGTCATATCTCTCACCTGCCACATTTTGCAGGAGGAACATGCAACTGTCCTGTCAGCCATACCCCGCTAATCTGAAAGCCCACACAGGACTAAATAAGGAAGAGAAGAGAGAAAAAAAATGAGAACCTGAAAACTTACCGAGTTTACAGACCCCTAGTAAGATTAAAGGAAGTGGGTGGGAGGCTCTATGGTGTAGGGTCTCTGGTTTAGGACTCACCCACTTAAAAGCTTCCCGGCAGCCCTCATTTCTCTCTGCCCTCTCTCCTCGCTACTTTGTTCAAAATGGAACTAAAGAGAAAGCTAAAAAGAGCCTGGTGGGGACATGAGAAAGCGTTGGTAGATAGGATCAAGAAAAACCCTAAAGCTTTCTATAGGTATATTAGAAATAAAAGAATGACTAGAATAAGATTAGGGCCAGTAAGGATAATAGTGGAACATTGTGCGTGAAGTCTGAAGAGATAGGGGAAGCGCTAAATGAATAATTTTCTTCAGTATTCACACTGGAAAAAGACAATGTGTTGAGGACATACAGGCTACTAGACTAGAGGGGATTGAGGCTCACAAGGAAGAGGTGTTAGCAATTCTGGAAAGTGTGAAAATAGATAAGTCCCCTGCGCTGGATGGGATTTATCCTAGGAATCTCTGGGAAGACAGGGAGGAGATTGCAGAGCCTTTGGCTTTGATCTTTGTCATCATTGACTTCAGAAATAGTGCCAGAAGACTGGAGGATAGCAAATGTTGTCCCATTGTTCAAAAAGGGGAGGAGAGATAACCATGATAATTATACACCATTGAACCTTACTTTGGTTGTGGGTTGACTGTTGGAAAAGGTTAAAATCTTCAAGGAGAAAGTGAGGACCGCAGATGCTGGAGATCAGAGCTGAAAATGTGTTGCTCGAAAAGCGCAGCAGGTTAGGCAGCATCCAAGGAACAGGAGAATCGACGTTTCGGGCATAAGCCCTTCTTCAGGAAATTGGTTAAGGAAGTTGGAAAAGATTATAAGAGGTGGGATTTATAATCATCCAGAGAGGAATAAGTTGATAGGGATAGTCAACATGGTTTTCATTTGAAGGGTAGGTCGTGCCTCACAAACCTTATTGAGTTCTTTGAGATGGTGACCAAACAGGTGGATGAGGATAAAGCGGTTGATGTGGTATATATGGATTTAAGGATTAGAGTGGTGCTGGAAAAGCACAGCAGTTCAGGCAGCATCTGAGGGGGAGGAAAATCAATGTTTCGGGCAAAAGCCCTTCATCGATGGATGGAGGTGATAGGTCAGAGAGGAGGGTATGGGAGGGTAGCAAAGAGTACAGTGGGTGAATGGAGGTGGAGATGAAGGTGATAGGTCAGAGAGGTGGGTAGAGTGGAAAGGAAGATAGGCAGTAGGACAAGTCATGGGAACAGTGCTGAGCTGGAAGTTTGGAACTGGGGCGAGGTGGGGGAAGGGGAAATGAGGAAACCGGTGAAGTCCACATTGATGCCCTGAAGTTGAAGTGTTCCGAGGCGGAAGATTAGGCGTTCTTCCTCCAGGTTTCAGGTGGTGAGGGAGCGGTGGTGAAGGAGACCCAGGACCTCCATGTCCTCGGCTGAGTGGGAGGGGGAGTTGAAATGTTGGGCCACAGGGCGGTGTGGTTGATTGGTGCGGGTGTCCCAGAGATCTTCCCTAAAGCGCTCTGACTACCTGGTCAGGTCCACGCCCCCCAACAACCCACTCTCCCATCCTGGCACCTTCTCCTGCCACCGCATGAATTGCAAAACCTGCGCCCACACCTCCTACCTCACCTCCATTCAAGGCCCCAAAGAAGCCTTTCCACATCCATCAAAGTTTTACCTGCACATCCACCAATATCATTTATTATATCCGTTGCTCCCGATGCGGTCTCCTCTACAATGGGGAGACTGGACGCCTCCTAGCAGAGCGTGTTAGGGAACATCTCTGGGACACCCACACCAATCAACCACACCACCCTGTGGCCCAACATTTCAACTCCCCCCTCCCACTCAGCCAATGACATGGCGGTCCTAGGCCTCCTTCACCGCCGCTCCCTCACCACCCGATGCCTGGAGGAAGAACTCCTCATCTTCCGCCTCAGAACACTTCAAACCCAGGGCATCAATGTGGACTTCACCAGTTTCCTCATTTCCCCTTCCCCCACCTCACCCCAGTTCCAAACGTCCAGCTCAGCACTGTTCCCATGACTTGTCCTACTGCTTATCTTCCTTTCCACCTATCCACTCTGCCCTCCTCTCTGACTTATCACCTTCATCCCCACCCTCATTCACCCATTGTACTCTTTGCTACCCTCCCCGACCCTCCTGTCTGACCTATCACCTCCAACCCCACCCCCATTCACCGATTGTACTCTATGCTACTTTCTCCCCACCCTCCTCTCATTTATCTCTTCACCCTGCAGGCACTCTGCCTCTATTCCTGATGAAGGGCTTTTGCCCAAACCATCGATTTTCCTGCTCCTTGGATGCTGCCTGAACTGCTGTGCTTTTCCAGCACCACTCTAATGCAGAATCTGGTTTCCAGCATCTGCAGTCATTGTTTTTACCATATATGGATTTCAGTAAGGCCTTTGATAAGATTCCCCATGGTAGGCTATTGCACAAAATTCGGAGGCATTGAGGTTGATTTAGCAGTTTGGATCAGAAATTGACTAGCTGAAAGAAGACAGAGGGTGGTGGTTGATCGGAAATGTTCAACCTGGAGTTCAGTTACTAGTGGTGTACTGCAAGGATCTGTTTTGGGGCCACTGCTGTTGGTCATTTTCATAAATGGAAGGATGGGTTAGTAAATGCATGGACGACATGGAGGTCGGTGGAGTTGTGGATAGCGCTGAAGGATGTTGCAGGTGAAGAGGGACATAGATAAGCTGCAGAGCTGGGCTGAGAGTTGGCAAATGGAGTTTAATGTGGAAAAGTGTGAGATGGTTCACTTTTTGGAAGGAGCAACAGGAATGTAGAGTACTAGGCAAATGGTAAAATTCTTGGTGGTGATAATGAGCAGAGAGATCTTGGTGTCCATGTACATAGATCCCTGAGAGTTGCCACTCAGGTTGATAGGGTTGTTAAGAAGGCATCTGGTGTGTTAGCTTTTATTGGTAGAGGGATTGAGTTTCGGAGCCAAGAGGTCATGCTGCAGCTGTACAAAACTCTGGGTGTGGCCGCACTTGGAGAGTTGTGTATAGTTCTGGTCACCACATTATAGGAAGGATGTGGAAGCTTTGGAAAGGGTTCAGAGGAGATTTACTAGGATGTTGCCTGGTATGGAGGAAAGGTCTTATGTGGAAAGGCTGAGGGACTTGAGGCTATTTTCGTTCTCGGGATGAAGGTTGGGAGGTGACTTAATTGAGACATACAAGATAATCAGAGGGTTAAATAGGGTGGATAGTAAAAGTCTTTTTCCTCGGATGATGATGGCTAGCACGAGAGATCATAGCTTTAATTTATGTGGTGATAGAAAGGTGGCACTGTGGCTAAAGGTGTCATGGTGGCTCAGTGGTTAGCACTGTTGCCTCACAGCACCAGGGACCCGGGTTCGATTCCAGTCACGGACAACTATCTGTATGGAGTTTACACATTCTCCCTGAGTCTGCGTGGGTTTCCTCCGGATGCTCAAGTTTCCTCCTGCAATCCAAAGATGTACAGTTTAGGTGAATTGGCCATGCTGAATTGCCCATAGTAATCAGGGATGTGTAGGTTAGGTGCATTCGTCAGGTGTAGATGCAGAGTGATTAGGTAGGGGAATGGGTCTGGGTGAGTTACTCTTCGGAGGGTCAGTGTGGACTTGTTGGGCCCAAGTGCCTGTTTCTACACTGTAAGGAACCTATTCTATTCTACAAAGGACAGATGTCAGAGGTAGTTTCTTTACTCAGAGTAGTAGGGGCATGGAATGCCCTGCCTGCAACAGTGGTAGACTCACCAACTAAGGGCATTTAAATGGTCATTGAATAAACATATGGATGAAAATGGAATACTGAAGGATATATAGCTTCAGATTGTTGCGCTGAACTGTGGAACCATCGAGGGCAGAAGGGCCTGTACTGCGTTGTAATGTTCTATGTTTAATATTGCAGTAATGAATTATTGTTTGTTCAGATTACAGGAGTCTCTATCCTTCGTGCTGGTGAAACAATGGAGCAAGCATTAACTGCAGTGTGCAAGGACATCAGACTAGGAAAGATTCTGATTCAAACTAACCATGACACCGGCGAGCCTGAGGTATACATACTATGCTGCCAACCAAACAATCCTGGGATCTAGTTGATTTGATCTTGTAACAGCTGTTTTGCATGGAAAACTTTCTTTATCATTTTTGTACCTGATATAATCCCATAAACCAACAACACGATAAACAACATACATTTTCTTAATTAATCAGTAATCTGTATCAGACTGCCAGTTAGTTAATCATTTTAAGTAATAAACTTGATGCCAATGTGTTGTTTGGTGCTCTGATAGTTCTCTCTATCAATAAATGTTATAATTGTCTTGCATTTCTTTTCAAGTTATTTAATTCATTATGTACTAATGATGCTGAATTTAATATCATTTACCTGAATGTTTTTCGGACAAGAAAATAAGAGATGTTTTTCAATGAAGGGATAAACAACTTGTTTAACTTATCTCTCTTCTCCTAATTTTCTTCCTCTCTAAGAAGTTAGTACTTCCCCAATTTTTTTCCTACCTTGGCCCAATTTTGATGCTTCAGATTTGAAGTGACCCGAGGGGGGTGAGGCTGAGCAAAGCAGGAGTGGAGTTCAGTCTGGTGGAAATTTAATAAAAAGAACAAGTGCTCAACTTCGCACAGCATTTATTTTCAGCAGCAGACATGCTTCAAGTATCTGTCATTAACTATGCCCATCAATAGAAAAAAGGCCTAAGGATTTATAAGGGCTTTGCAATTATTAGCATTCAGTGTGAGGACTGTGGCAGCCATTGATGTCTCAGAATTCGCAACTCCAAAATCTTCTATCTTGATGAATGGGGAGGGATGACCATCCACAGTTGAGGGCCCTTGTGTAGTGCTTTTGGTTACATTTAGTTTAGTGATGGAACAGAATAGGTACATGCCACAGCACAAGAGTTATTGATGAGGTAAGGGCAATTATAATGCACTTAGGAAGTTGTTGGATGCATAAAATCGGGTAGCAAAATGCAATGGATGGGGGTCAGTCGAAATGTGGAACTGGTTTAAGGAGCAGATATTGCATGCCCTTGATAGATATGTCCCTGTCAGGCAGGGAGGAGGAAGTGTTAAGGTAAGAGAACCGTGGTTTACCAAAGAAATTGCATCTCTTGTTAAGCCAAAGAAGGAGGGTTATTTGAAGATGAGATAAGTTGGTTCAGATGAGGCGATGGAGAGTTACAGATTAGCTAGGAAGAATTTAAAGAGAGAGTTAAGAAGAGCAAAGAGAGGACATGAGTAGTCTTTAACAGGTAGAATAAAGGAGAACCCTAAAGCTTTCTATAGGTTTGTGAGGAATAAAAGGATGATTTAGGGTAGGAATAGGGCCAGTCAAAGACAGAAGTGGGAAGTTGTGTGTGGACACTGTGGAGTTCAGAGAGGTGCTAAATGAATATTTCTCATCTGTTTTCTCTCAGGAAAAGGAGAATGTTGTAGAGGAGAAGAATGAGATATGAGGTATTAGGCTAGAAATGATCGAGGTCAGTAAGGAAGAAATGTCAATTCTAGAAGGAGTGAAAGTAGACAAGTCCCCTGTGCCAGATGGGATTTATCCAAGGATTCTCTGGGAAGCTGTAGAGGAGAAGCTGTTGGAGTCATCATTGTCTATAGGTTTAGTACCAGAGGACTGGAGGATTGCAAATGTTTTGCCCTTGTTCAAGAAGGCAGTAGAGATGACCCAGGTAATTATAGTTCAGTAAGCCTTACATCTGTTGGAGGAAAAGGTTTGGAAAGGTTTATGAGAGATAGGATTTATAATCATCTAGCAAGCAAACTGATTACAGTTAGTCAACATGGTTTCGTCAAAGGCAGGTCATGTCTCTAAAACCTCATTGAGGTTTTGGGAAGGTGATCAAGTATGAGGGGAGGGCAGTTGACGTGTTGTACATGGACTTCAGTAAGGCCTTTAATAAGGTTCCAATGGTAGGCTGTTGGTGAAAATACAGAGGCATGGGATTAAGGGGGATTTAGCAGCTTGGATTAGAAACTGGCTTTCTGTAAGAAGGCAGCAAGTGGTGGTTGTTGGAAAATATTCAGCTTGGAGTCCGGTTACTAATGGTGTGCCACAGGGATCTATTTTGGGACCAGTGCTGTTTGTCATTTTTATAAATGACTTACACGCAAGCATAGGTGGATGGGTTAATACGTTTGCAGATGACACTAAAGTCAGTGGATTAGTGGACAGTGTGGAAGGATGTTGTAGGTTGCGGGGGACTTGGATAAACTGCAGAATTGGGCTTGAGAGGTGGCAAATGGAGTTCATTGCAGCTAAATGTGAGGTGATACACTTTAGGAAGAATAGCAGCAAGGCAGAGTACTGGATCAATGGAAGGATTCTTAGTAGTGTGGATGTGCAGAGGGATCTTGGAGTCCATGTACATAGATCCCTGAACGTTGCCATCCAGGTTGATATTGCTGTTAAGAAGGCATTTTCTGGATTAGTGCTGCTGGAAGAGCACAGCAGTTCAGACAGCATCCGAGGAGCAGTAAAATTGATGTTTCGGGCAAAAGCCCTTCATCAGGAATACAGGCAGAGAGCCTGAAGGGTGGAGAGATAAGTGAGAGGAAGGTGGGGGTGGGGAGAAAATAGCATAGAGTACAATAGTTGAGTGGGGGAGGGGACGAAGGTGATAGGTCGTGG
>NC_057712.1:53713697-53714825 GCF_004010195.1 Chiloscyllium plagiosum
AGGTTTGTAGGGTGGAAGGTGAGCACCGGGGCGTTCTGTCCTTGTTACGGTTGGAGGGGTGGGGTCTGAGGGCGGAGGTGCGGGATGTGGGCGAGATGCGTTGGAGGGCATCTTTAACCACGTGGGAAGGGAAATTGCGGTCTCTAAAGAAGGAGGCCACCTGGTGTGTTCTGTGGTGGAATTGGTCCTCATGGGAGCAGATACGGCGGAGGCGGAGGAATTGGGAATACGGGATGGCATTTTTGCAGGAGGTAGGGTGGGAAGAGGTGTAATCAAGGTAGCTGTGGAAGTTGGTCGGTTTGTAAAAATGTCAGTGTCAAGTCGGTCGTCATTAATGGAGATGGAGAGGTCCAGGAAGGGGAGGGAGGTGTCAGAGATGGTCCAGGTAAATTTAGGTCAGGGTGGTGAAGTTGATGAATTGCTCAACTTCCTCGGGGGAGCACGAGGTGGCGCCAATGCAGTCATCAATGTAGCGGAGGAAGAGCTAGGGAGTGGTGCCAGTGTAATTATGGAAGATCGACTGTTCTACGTAGCCAACAAAGAGACAGGCATGGCTGGGGCCCATACGGGTGCCCATGGCTACCCCTTTGGTCTGGAGGAAGTGGGAGGATTCTCCTTCGAACCCACCCTCCCATCCTGGCACCTTCCCCTGCCACCGCAGGAATTGCAAAACCTTCGCCCACACCTCCTCCCTCACCTCCATCCAAGGCCCTAAAGGAGCCTTTCACATCCATCAACCTGCACATCCACCAATATCATTTATTGTATCCGTTGCTCCCAATGCGGTCTCCTCTACATTGGGGAGACTGGGCGCCTCCTAGCAGAGCGCTTTAGGTAACACCACTGGGACACCTGCACCAATCAACCACACCGCCCTGTGGCCCAACATTTCAACTCCCACTCCCACTCTGCCAAGGATATGGAGGTCCTGAGCCTCCTTCACCGCCGCTCCCTCACCACCAGACACCTGGAGTAAGAACTCATCTTCCACCTCGGAACACTTCAACCCCAGGGCATCAATGTGGACTTCAACAGTTTCCTCATTTCCCCTTCCCCCACCTCACCCCAGTTCCAAACTTCCAGCTCAGCACTGTTCCCATGACTTGTCTTACCGACCTATCTTCTTTT
>NC_057712.1:53715421-53751539 GCF_004010195.1 Chiloscyllium plagiosum
CCCTCCCCCACTCACCTATTGTACTCTATGCTACTTTCTACCCATCCCCACCCTCCTCTCATTTATCTCTCCACCCTTCAGGCTCTTTGCCTGTATTCCTGATGAAGGGCGTTTGCCCGAAACATCGATTTTACTGCTCCTCGGATGCTGCCTGAACTGCTGTGCTCTTCCAGCACCACTAATCCAGAATCTGGTTTCCAGCATCTGCAGTCATTGTTTTTACCAGTTAAGAAGGCATACAGTGTGTTAGGTTTTATTGGTGGAGGGATTGAGTTCTGGAGCTGTTTTGTTATGCTGCAACTAGACAAAACAATATTGCGTACAGTTCTGGTCGCCCTATTACAGGAAGGATGTGAAAGCATTGGAAAAGGTACAGAGGAGATTTACCAGGATGTTGCCTGGTCTGCAGGGAAGGTCTAATGAGGAAAGGCTGAGAGACTTGAGCTGTTCTCATTAGAGAGAAGAAGGCTAAGAGCAGATTTGATGGAGACATACAAGATGATTAGATTAGATTAGATTACTTTACAGTGTGGAAACAGGCCCTTCGGCCCAACAAGTCCACACCGACCCGCCGAAGCGCACCCACCCAGACCCATTCCCCTACATTTACCCCTGCACCTAACACTACAGGCAATTTAGCGTGGCCAATTCACCTAATCTGCACATTTTTGGAGTGTGGGAGGAAACTGGAGCACCCGGAGGAAACCCACGCAGACACGGGGAGAATGTGCAAACTCCACACAGTCAGTCCCCTGAGGCGGGAATTGAACCCGGGTCTCTGGCGCTGTGAGGCAGCAGTGCTAGCCACCGTGCCGCCCACAATGCCCCTATCTAATCTTCTGGTGATCAGAAGATTAGATAGGGTAGACAGTGAAAGACTTTTTCCTAGGATGATGACGTCAGCTTGTACAAGGGGGCATTGCTTCAAATTTTAATCGGGACAAGCAGGGGGCCCTGGCTGACAGATTAAAAATAGGAGGGTCAGACACCCTGTTCAGTCTGAGACCTGGCTCAGAAGGAGCTGGATAAGTATCAAGGACTTTCCATGTGTAAATGAAGTGTGACAGGATACCTGCCTCTGTCAAGTTATTTCAGTGGCAACAAGAGAAAAGCACGTTCTTGAAGAAATTCACTTGCAACAGTCATCTTTTGAGTTTTGATAAGCATTTCTAGCATCATGACATTAATTTGAAAGCTTGACTTATTCAATCCAACAGTCGAAGACTGGGCCCAGTATGTGGAAAGATTGCCTTTATATTTTCTAGGCAAATGATATTGGGCAGATGAAAAGTAGTGAGTGACTTTTACAGCTTGTGGACCTGCAGCTTTTTTCGATAATAGTAACCTAACTTTCCCTGTGGCACCAGATACTAAAGCTTTTCAAGAGTTTAGTTAAGGAATATTACATACTCAAACCTCACCTAATTCTGAGGCACTATCTATTTTACTTGGCAATTCAAGGACCAGGAGAATCCATATCAGGGTTTTTGACTAGGTTAAGATTACTAGCAGAAGCATGTGACTTTGATTTAACCCTTTAATGAGATGGTGAGAAACTATTTGGTATGTGGGATTAATGATGTAACCATGAAAAAGCACCTACCAGCTGAAGCCCAAATGGACTTCAAGCAGGTACTACAACTAGCTTTATCATTGGAAAATGTGGCAAGCGGAGCATATGAGTTGCAGGGTATGGCAATAGAAGTTCTAGTAACTATCACATGAAGCAAATCCATGATTCTGTAAGGTCTGTCCAGTGCCATTTGCCTTACAGGCAAAAGTACTGGCATAAATCAGAAGGCTGGAAAGTGAAGGGATCATCAGGCCAGGCCAGTTTATGGAATGTTGAAACTTTATTGCTGGAACAGCACAACAGGTCAGGCAGCATCCAGGGAACAGGAGATTCGATGTTTCGGGCACAGGCCCTTCTTCAGGAATGGGCAACACCGGTCATACTCATTATAAAGTCCAACCCCTTGGTTCACCTTCGTGAGGATTTTGAATAAATGTTAAACTGCTTTTCACAGTTGGAAATAATAACCAATCCCTTGCATAGAAGATTTGTTTACAATGCTGGACATGAGCCTTGCATCCTTGCAATTGCACTTAAATGAGGATTCCCAGAAGTATGCAGTAATTACTACCCATAAGGATTTGTGCCAATAAACAAGATTGTCATTTGGGGTATCATCAGACAGTACAATTTTTCAGCAGATGATGAATAGCATTTACAAAGTCTGTCTGTGACAATATTATGGCTTTATGAGGTGTATTCTTTTTTAATGAAGAAATGATTCTGAGGTGATGGTGTTGGACTATATGGACAAAGTTAAAGATCTCACAACACCAGGTTATAGTCCAACAAGTTTATTTGGAAGCACTAGCTTTCAAAGCCCTGCTTCTTCATCAGGTGATTGTAGAACAGAATCTTAAGACATAGAATTTATAGCAACAAGATTGCAGTGTCATGGAATGTATTTTTGAACAAACTTAGCTTAAGTCTTTCATCTTTTAGAATGATCATGTTAGTTTTCGTTCTTTAATATGTAAATCCCAGAATTTTTTAAAAGTTACATTCTCAAGATAGCTTTAACAATATGTGCCATCTTAGCTCAGATAATACATTGAAGGTGTGAGGTTAAAGTCTGTCTGTGTCCCAATGTTAGGTCAGACTGATTCTGTTTCCAAAGTGGGACTTATAGAACCTTACATGGATTTATGCAGTTTTTAAGCAAAATAAAATGTAATTCTGCAAGTACAAATTCACCCCACAAACTTATGTGTGTGCATACAGGGGAGACCATGTGGGTGTGTGTGGGGATGTGAGTGTCTGTAAGAGAGTGTGTGTGTGTGTGAGTGTAATGGGGTATAAATCTGTGAGAGGGTGGGTGTGAGTGTGGGCGGGGAGGTGGGAAGTATGTATGAGCATATGAGAGAGAGCTTGTGTATGACAGAGGGGGTGTATGCATGTGTGTGTGTGAGAGAGAGAGAGAGAGAGAGAGTGTATAGTGCTGTGGGGTTACCTGTAGTGTGACATGAACCCAAAGTCCCAGTTGAAGCCATCCTCATGGGTACCGAACTTGGCTATCAGCCTCTGCTTGGCTGCTTTGCATTGTTGCCTGGCCCAAAGTTCGCCTTAGAGGATGGTCACCTGAAGGTCCGAGGCCGAAGGTCCTGGACCGCTAAAGTGTTCTTTGACTGGGAGGGAGCACTCCTGTCTGTTGATTGTTCTGCGGTGCCCATTCATCCATTTTCACAGCCTCTGTTTGATCTCGCCAATGTACCATGCCTCAGGGCACCCTTGCCTGCAGCGTATGAGATAATCAACATTGGCCGAGTCAGATGAGTACCTGCGGCGTACATGGTGGGTGGTGTCCATGTAATAGTGGTACCCATGTCAACACTCTGACACGTCTTACAGCGTCTGCTGTGACAGGGTTGTATGGTGTTGCCTTGAAGGCTGGGCAGTTTGCTGCGAACAATTATCTATTTGAGGTTTGGTGGTTGTTTAAAGGCGAGAAGTGGAGGCATGAGAATAATCTTGGAAAGGTGCTTATCCTCATTGCTAATGTGTTGCAGGCTGTGAAGAACATGGTGTAGTTTTTCGGCTCCCAGGAAGTACTGGACAACGAAAGGTACCCTAATGGTTGCAGCAAGTGCCTTCTCGCTTCAGCAAGAAACCGTAGTGATCTCTGCAGGAGACAGACACAAGCTGCAACTGGTAGGGTACTCTTCGTTGTCCTGTAGTTCCTGGGAGCTAAAAAACAATGCCATGTTCTTTGCAGCCTGAAACATATTATCGATGAAGATGAGTGCCTTGCCAATACCTTCCTCATGTCTCCACTTCTTGCCTTTAAACAACTCCCAAAACTCAAACAGATCATTTTCGCAGCAAACTGCCCGGCCTTCAAGACAATACCATGCAGCCCTGCCACAGCAAACACTGCAAGACATGTCAGAGTGTCAACACGGACACCATCATTACATATGGGGACACCACGCACCGTGTACGCACAGGTACTCATGTGACGAGGCCAATGTTGTCTATCTCGTACGCTGTAGGCAAGGGTGCCCTGAGGCATGTTACATTGGCAAGACCAAATAGAGGCCAAGGCAACCAGATGAATGGACAACAATCACTAGCCAGGAGTGTTCCCTCCCAGTCGGGGAACACTTCAACGGTCCGGAACATTCAGCTCAGACCTTTGAGTGACCATCCTCCAAGGCGGACTTCAGGACAGACAACAACGCAGAGTCGCCAAGCTGAGGCTGATAGCCAAGTTTGGTACCCATGGGAATGGCCTCAACCGGGACCTTGGGTTCATATCACACTATAGGTGACCCCACGGCACTTCTCTCTCTCTGTCTCTCTCGCTCTCTGTCTGTCTCTCTCGCTCTCTTTCTCTCTCTCTCTCTCTCTCTCTCTCTCTCTCTCTGTCTATCTGTCTCCATCTCTCTTTCGCTCTCTCTCTTTCTCTCTCTTTTCTTGTCTCTCTCTCCTCTTTTCTCGTCTCTCTCTCTCTCTCTGTTCAATATTACGTTCCGTGACATTGCAATCCTGTTGCGATAAATTCTGCGTCTTATAATTCTGTTCCACAGCCACCTGATGAAGAAGCAGTGCTTCAAAAGCGAGTGCTTCTAAATAAACCTGTAGGACTATAACCTGGTGTTGTGATTTTTAACTTAATGAAGAAAAATTGAGATAGAAGTGGCAAGCAGTCTGCTCAAAGTCAATAGAATAAACCGCTTGTGAGGCCTGAGGCATACTTTTTAAAGTTGGAACAGTAGAAGCAACAGTAGAATATTTGGGGCCAGGTTCCCTCAGAACAAGGAGTTTTAGCTTTAGCTTTATGCAGTTGCTTGGATTGTGAAGCTGGATATGGAAGCTCATACTTCTCTGTCTGTTACAGCTAAAAGCTGAGATTCCCTTCCTGCTAGAATTGCATATGAGACAATCTGTTTTACTGAATTTGCCTTCACCAAGGGTGTGTTTTTGGGATGTTACTACATTGGAACAGTTAATTAGTAGTATTTAATATATCTATTATTCTGTTAAGCATTTTGATAGTTACAATTAAATCAATTCTTTTTGTTGTCTGTATTTGAACTGTAGTGTTAAAATAAAGTGTATTTTCCTCAACATTGAATAATTTGACCAACTGAATTACATTCAAAGTGTGGCGCTGAAAAAGCACAGCAGGTCAGGCAGCATCGTGGAGAAATAGCAAGTTAACGTTTCAAATCTCGGTGACTCTTCATGCAACTGAGGTTTTACAAAAAAGTGTTTCGTGGGATTTTCCCTGACGGTGGTATTGACATGCAATGTCTTCTCATATGGCATTAGATTAGATTTGATTAGATTAGATTACAATGTGGAAACAGGCCCTTCGGCCCAACAAGTCCACACCGACCCGCCGAAGCGAAACCCACCCATACCCCTACATTTACCCCTTACCTAACACTACGGGCAATTTAGCATGGCCAATTCACCTGACCCTGCACATCTTTTGGACTGTGGGAGGAAACCGGAGCACCCGGAGGAAACCCACGCAGACACGGGGAGAACGTGCAAACTCCACACAGTCAGTCGCCTGAGGCGGGAATTGAACCCGGGTCTCAGGCGCTGTGAGGCAGCAGTGCTAACCACTGTGCCACCGTGCCGCCAACAGGGTAGTATTAGGGTAGTATTAGGGTAGTATTAGTTATGGGTGGCCCAGTGGAGAGGAATGTTCAATGGTGTTTGCATTCAGGACTTCAGCTAATGCAAAGTGTAAATATGCCCAATCAAAAGAATGATATTTGGCTCTGCAGAAAAGAGTATTGAAAATAGCAAATAGAAACAGACTTCAATCACACACACCAGAATTGTTAAGAAAATCTAGCTACTATCACCTTGAAATAGAAATGACATTATTCCTTTCTGACAGCAGTTCTTCTTTCATCTTTATTCCTCCAAACCGTTTTCCTTCCTGCACAATTTTAAATTTTCCTTGGCATGGAAGCTGAAAACCTTTTCCATCAGCAAAACAAATGCTTTCAACGTTAAGTTTTTTTTTGCTTTCAAATTTTTGTGTCTTCAACTTGTTTTGGTCCCCTAACACTATTGGTTATTTAAATATCTGTCATCATTCTGATGTTAGAACTTATTTCTAGCATCTTGAGTTCCAACCGCTGCTGTGATGGTGTTCATAGAAACAGGGAAGCAGGAGGCGGCCATTTGGCCCATCGAGCCTGCCTTGCCATTCTTCATGATCATAGCCGATCGTCCAACTCAGTAGCCTAATCCTGCTTTCTCCCTATAACCTTTGATCCCTATTTGCCCTAATTGTTACATTTAGCCGCATCTTCAATACATTCAATATTTTGGCATCAAATTTGGCAAGAGGGTGAGAGTCCAGGCAGAAAGGCAAATGGAAGCAGTGCAGAGACCAGAGCAAAAGTTAGAAAAGAAAAAGTACAATTGGGTGACAGAATCATATGCAAAAGACGTAGATTTCTTGATTCTAAAAGGACAATGGGTATAAGGGCACTTTATCTGAAAGCCCATAGTATTCAAAACAAGTCGATGAACTTGTATAAATCAGTACAAAGGGATATGATTTAGTTGCAATGACAGAAATGTGGTTGCAGGGTGGTGATGACTAGGCATTAAATATCCAAGGGTATCAGGTAATTAGGAAGGATAGGCAGGAAGGTGAGGGAGGTGGGGTCACCCTCTTAGTTACAGATGAGATGAGGGCGATAGGGAGAGATGATAAAGGATCTAAGGAGCAAAATGTTGAATTCAATAGGGCGGAGATCAGGAATAGTAAGGAGAAGAATGCACCGTTGGGAGTAGTCTATATGCCACCTAATAATAATTCTACACTGGTAAAGGCAATCAATCGAGAAATATCTGATGCATGTAAGAATGGAGCGCAGAAATAATGGGGGACTTTAACATGCACATTAATTGGCCGAATCAAATAAGTAGAGGCAGTCTTGAAGAGGAGTTCATAGAACTCGTCTGTGATAATTTTCTTGAACAGCATGTTACCAAACCTACAATGAAGCTTGCAATCTTAGATCTGGTCCTGTATGTGTCATGAGACAGATAAAATTAACGATCTCGTAGTTAAGGATCCTCTTGGAAAGAATGATCACAGAATGATTGGATTTCGATACAAAAGGAGGGTCAAATAATATCATCTAAAATCATGCTTTCCTTCACCATACAGGAATAGCTCATGTGTCTGTTACTAACCTAATGCAATTACATAATGCTCTTTGTATTTACCACTATACCTCAAGACTTCCTTAGCTTGTGGAGAAGAGACATCTACATTCAATTCATGCATAACAGTTTCTCTCAGAGGACTTTCAAGTCCTCAGCTTTTTGCTACAGGAAGCAGCAAAAGTTTGACACAAACTCTCATAATCCCAACACCTTGGCATTTTTGGGCCTTACCTCTCTAGTTTTCTCATATTATACTACTAAACAAGTTCCTAATAGATGTTAGTTTCTAATGATAAAGTTAGATTTTAATAATTAATCCAATAATCTTACACCTGCAATACTGGTTGAACATTGATTTTCATTTTTCAAAAACTAAAAGATTGAAATGGTCTTGTTTTTGGTGGCTTCAGATTAATCACTTTATCTAAATTTTGTATAGCTACATTATCTTCGATTACCCAAGGATATTAGTGAGGATTATGTCATTCTGATGGACAGTACAGTGTCAACAGGAGCTGCTGCAATGATGGCAGTTCGAGTCCTTCTGGTGAGTAAATGATGATTTAAAAAAAGCAGCAGTCACTGTTTGTTTTCAGGCACCCCTCTAGACTTTTCAAATTTGAATTGCAATCTCTGGTCAATAAATGATGTTATTGAGAAAGGTTTTGTTGTGAGAGGTGATGGTTAGAGTGGAGGGTGGTTTTCCACCTTAATTTAAAGCATTACATTTGTGCCTGATATCTTTTATGGAACTGTGCTAAAATTTATTTTGCTTTTAATTAGGGTACTTATGTTCATTTTCATCACCTGAAGAAGGGTTACTGGACCCAAAACATGAATTCTGCTTCATCTCCACAAATGCTGCTAGACGTGCTGAGTATTTTCAACCTGTTGGAATTCTTGTTAGGGATTTGGAGCATTCTGCTCAATTTTGGCTAACTGCAGAAATACATCACTATCCTCAGGCAAGCTGTGACCCTCATCCAGAATCTACCACAAATACAAGTTCAAAAATGGTGTCAAGCATAGCTATGTCTTCGCACCAACACTCTTATCCATCTTCATTATGGCAACACCCTCCCTATATCCAAATCTTTTCAAAACTCGCTAACTCTACCCATATGTATGAAATTCCTCACTCGACCAAAAAGAAATCTACAGGACCACTGGGGAACAATTCAATCTGTGTCGCCCCTAGTCCAGAAACAAATCATCCCAATCTTTGTCATCAGGCATCAGTGCACAGATAACACTTGTGTTTCTGCGTATTCAGACAGAGCTCTGAACATCTTTGATGCATTCTTGGAGACATATGAGAGAATAGATCTCAGACTAACCATCTGGATGACAAAGGTCATTGTACCAGCTTATTATATCTGTACAGCACTACTGCCTCACTGACGAGAACCATTCTGAGCCACTGAATTATTTGGATCCACTGTCATAGATTAGGAGTCTTCTTTCAGCTAAGGCAGGCATTGATAATGAAACTCTTTCTTCTTCAATGTGCCAGTGCTGCCTGAGGTCGACTGAGGAATACAGTGTTTGATGATATAAGACCTCAAACAGGTATAAAGCTCAGGATCTACAGGCAGCAGGGTTGCCTGCCCTCTGGTATGTGTCACTGACATAGACAATCTACAACAGACACCTCAAATGGCTGGAGAAATATCACCACCAATGCCTCTGCAAAATTCTGCAAATCCAGTAGCAGGAACAGAAGCTGTAATATCAGTGTCCTCTTTCAAGCCATCATGCCCAGCATTAAGACACTGTTTATGATCAGTCAGCTGAGGTGAATAGGCCATATCATCCACGCGCCTGACATAAAACTCCCAAACAAACTTTCTACTCCAAACTTTAGCACAGCAAGGGGTTACAAGGAGGGGTAAAGGAAAATCTTGGAAGGAATCCTCAAAGTCTCCCTTGAAAGTTATGACATCCCCACCAATGTGAATCTCTTCCCAAGACCACCCAAACTGAAGAAAAAGAACCATGAAGGTTCCAAGTATTTTGTTCATCTCTCACAGAGTCCAGATGGCGGCCAAATGAAAACAACAGATGGTATGTGCAGATACCTGAACATCCCATTCACTCCTCTTATCAAAACAATATCTGCCTCACGTGGCAGTATGTGTTGGATCCAACATTGAACGCTTCAGTCATTTCAATTTTGGAGTTATCTTTAGTCTTCAGGGACTGCCAAGAAGAAGAAATGTTATTGGGACTATTTATTTTTATTAGTATGAATTAATATACAATATGTGATATCACAGAAATGTGTCCAATTGTTAGAAGTACGGAAGAAGAATCTTGATATTTAATTTCCTTCTCAGAATTATAATGCAGTCTAAATACTTACTTGTCTCATTTTTTTTTGTTTTACTCTAAGCAAAAGATTCAGAACTAATTCACGTTGGGTGACACACCAAAATGTGATTTCTGGTCAACCTGCAGAAGCATTTGTAAACTATTGGATCTAATTTCATATTATTTAGTGGAGCATTGTCATTTGCAGCTCTAGATTTTGTGGAGCAATATGGTTCTATGAAATTGTTGTAAAGTTGCATCTATTTGAATAATGTCTGCCACGTTTATGATTCTTGTAATTCATTACTTGATTTTCATTACTTTAACATTTCCATAATAATTTTATAAAATAATATTAGTGTATGTAGTTCTAGTTTTGAAAAGAAAACTTGCTTCTAGTTTAGCATCAGTTTCAGTATGGCAGCTGGTGAAAGCTACATCTCTTAAAATTTGTCTGACTTATTTCAGGATCATGATGTGCAAGAAGATAAAATTTTCCTGCTCTCATTGCTGATGGCTGAAATGGGAGTGCACTCGGTGGCGTATGCGTTTCCTAAGGTTAACATTATCACCACTGCTGTAGACAAGAAAGTAAATGATGAATTTCACATTATTCCTGGAATAGGTAAGGTTATGCGTGAATTGAAATATAACCAAGGAGGCTTCTTATTTCTTCCATGCTCCAGGTAGATCAGATGTTTGATTATTTTCTCATTTTACGAGTTCCTCACCACGATGACTAGATGTTACGTTAGTAAATAATGGTAGGAAATATTCCCCTTATTTTTCAAGGTATGAGGGACTGGAAGGCTGGTTATTGGCATGCAAGTTATTGTTCAGTACATACTTCAACAGAATCATAAAAGTAAATTTTAGGTGTGTGATTAAGTTCTAATTAAAGATTATAATGGGAGGGTGAGTAAGTGGACCTGAGGCCACGAAAAGATCAACAATGATCTTATTGAATGGCAGAGTGGGCTTGAAGGACCAGATGGCCTATTCCTGCTCCTGAGGAGAAAGTAAGGTCTGCAGATGCTGGAGATCAGAGCTGAAAATGTGTTGCTGGAAAAGCGCAGCAGGTCAGGCAGCATCCAGGGAACAGGAGAATCGATGTTTCGGGCTCCTGGTTCTTATTCCTGCTCCTGGTTCTTATGTTCTTATGATCTAAGACAATTTTGAGTTACTGTTTAAGACCAAGCCATATAGAACCTATTGGTTTTGGTTTCCCTATTCTATCATTTTCATATTCTGCATTTGGCTACTGAGATATACTCCTCATTACTGTACATTTTTCTGTGCCAATTAATTTATTCTTATTGCTATTTTTGAGAAATTTTAAACACTTGAAAGATTAATTTTCCAGGCTCGATTTTGGAACAACTGAGAAAAGTGATTCTGCCTTGAAATTTTGATATTTTGCTTTTGGACATTGAGGTTGTGAAAAGTGCTATGTAAATATTTATATTTATCAACATGATGTTTTTTCTTAAGTTTGAATTTTGTTTTAATTAAATAAATCAGTACTTTTCAACAAGGGCGGTAAAATAGTATGGTTGGTACAAGTAACAAAGCATAGACTGAAGTGTGAACTGATGCTAATGTAAAATTAGCACCTGCTTAGAGTTGAGTATGATGGAAAGCAAATTGATAGCAAACATAAATTATGGGATTGAACAAGAGAAGATTTACAATGGTGTGTAAATCAGTATTGTACACACACAAGAGGATGATATGGGGATTCAGGGGTTTAGACTGTGAGAGACAGCAAGCTGTTTGTTTTGGACAGTGAGAGTGTGATGGACTACCAAAATTCAGCATACAACTCAGTCAAATTTTTGAATTGGTCATAAATTGTTTGATTGTTAGGTGGCAGTGCAGGCTTGTTGTGTGTGATCATATTATATTCTTGACTGATGGGTATTTAGGAGTGTAGAGCAGAGGTTGCAATCAGATCAACCATGATCTCAGGTGGCAGAGCAAGATCGAGAGGCAAAATGATCTTTTCTTGCATTTAACTCGAATGTTTGTAAATAGAATACAGATAATTCTGTTAATTCTTAAACTGTCATCCGTGCTTTTTGTCAGGCAGATGGGGTGCACTTAAACACCGAAACTGATTTCATGCAGGGTAATTGTACTCTTCTATGAAGAGTTTAAAATTAACTGGAAGGTCATAAGAACCAAGAGTTAATATTACAGGAACGCCAAAGTGCACAGGATTAGTGTTTATACTGTTTCCAATGTGTCTTTGAAGTTGCAAGTATACCACATCAGCTGCTTTGCTCTCATTAACCTTGTTTGTTCCTTCTTCAGAAAAAAGAAATCTAGCAAGTCAGTTAAATGCAATTTTCCCTTAAGAAATCCATGCTAACATTTTATTATTTCAATGCATGCTCGTGTGACTATGTTTTTCTAAATTATTGTTTCTAGAGGTTTTTCCAACAATAAAGTTAAACTGTCTGGCTGGCAGTTGTTGAGCTCATCTTTACTTGTGATTAAGATAAGATCAGGCAGTCCTTCCATATTCTTCTTGGTATCATGCAACGTTTGGCAGCAGTCTCCTCCCAACACCTCTTCACCATTGCCCAGCTGGATGAGACAGAAATTGCTTGGTTCCATTCTTATCTATTTAATCATAGAGAATCATCAAAAATCATTTCTTTGGCACCTGTCCTATGCCCTTTATCAACACTATCTGAAAATGTTTCAGTTTGTACATGTATGCTGACACATTTATCCACCTTACTTTCCCACCACCTCTCATCTCCTCCACTGTCTCTAAATTGTCAGGTTGCATATGCAAAGTGGAATACTGAGTGAGCAGAAATGCTCTTCAACTAAATATTGGAAAGATCTAAATCCTTATTTTTATCTCTACTACAAATTCTGCTCCTGAGCCATGGAATCCACACTTCTACATGGCAGCAATCTGAGGCTGAACCAGAATGTTTGCAACCTTGGTATCATACTTGATCCCAGAACGAGCTTCCAACCATATCTACTCGTATCAATAAAACTGCATATTTTATATCCATTACATATCTGCCTGTGCAACTGTAACTGATGTTCTGCCACTGAAACACACATTCATGTTTTTGATACCTCCAGTGCTGAATATTTTAATTCATTCCTAACTGGCTTTCCAGCCAGTTGAGGCCATCCTAAACCTTTCTGCCAGTGTTTTAATTCACAATAAATTCAGTTCATCTAACATCTGGTATCTACTAACCTACACTGGCTCCTGGTTAAGCAATACCTTAACTTATCCACATGTTCAAAATTCCTCCTTATGTCTGGAATACACTCCAGCCTTACAATCCTCCAAGATCCAACCCTAGAGGGCATAGGTTTAAGGTGAGAGGCAAAAGATTTAAAAGGGAACGCTGGGACAACGTTTTCATGCAGAGGGTATAGAATGAGCTGCCAGAGGAAGTGGTGAAAGTTGGTACAATTACAACATTTTAAAAGGCATCTGGATGGTTATATGAATAGGAAGAGTTTAGAGGGATATAGGCCAAATGCTGGCAAATGGGACGAGATTTATGTAGGATATCTCGTCATCATGGACAAGTTGGACCAAAAGGTTTGTTTCTGTGCTGTTTTTCTGTTTGAGTCTATATCTGCAATCTCCTAATTATGACCTCTTGAGCATCCCTGATTTTAATTGCTCCACCACTGGTGGCTATGCCTTTGGTTCAACTCATGAATTTCCTCCCTAATCCTGTCCATCTACTTTCCTACTTTCAACCACTTCTTTAATCCTATCTTATTGTCTAAACCTTCAGTCATCTGACCTAAATATCTCCCCATGTGACTGGACATCATTTTGTTTTAAGCCTTTGTGAAGTATCTGGACATGTCAAGGATGCTGTTTAAATGTAAGATGTTGTTGAATCTCTGACTTCTCATTCTAGACCTGTGCCATTTTTTGGGAGCTCCAAGGATTCATCCTTGATCGCCTTCCCTCCTCATTTACCTGCAGTCTCTCGGCAAAACCTCATCTGAAAATATACATGCATAACCAATAGGGTCATCAGTGTGCTATTTAACCCTTTGGGACTGCACCACGATTCAGGAAGTGATCGAAACATAATATCCTAGATGTTTGACTATTTAAAACAGAGATGTGATTTAAAAAAAATTCTCCAAGAGCCATGTGTCTCTCGGTTTCTCTTCCTGGAAAGGTTGTAGTAGCAGAATCTTTAAATATTTTTAAGGTAGAGCTGGATAGATTCTTGATAAGCAAGTGCGTGAAAAATTATCAGGGTTAGGTAAGAATGTGGATTGGAGGTTACACTCACATCTGCCATGATCTTGTTAAAAGAAGAAGGCTTGAAGAGCTGAATGGCCTAATCCTGCTTGTTTGCTCAAGTGAAGACCATGGGTGATCTTCCACCTTAACTCTACTTTCTAGTAATATTCCTATAAATAGTAGCACCTGTAAATTTGATCAACCTCCATCTTAAATATGCATGATGATTTAACATCCACAATTCTCTGGGGTGGAGAATTCTAAAGTTTCACAGCCTTTTGCATTAAGAGATTTTCGTCTCAGTCCTAAATGGCCAACCTTTTGTTTAGATTACTTACAGTGTGGAAACAGGCCCTTCGGCCCAACAACTCCACACCGACGCACAACCCACCCAGATCCATTCCCCTACATTCACCCCTTCACCTAACACTACGGGCAATTCAGCCAGGCCAATTTACCTAACTTGCACATTTTTGGATTGTGGGAGGAAACCGGAGTACCCGGAGGAAACACGGGGAGAATGTGCAAACTCCACACAGAGAGTCGCCTGAGGCGGGAATTGAACCCGGGTCTCTAGCGCTGTGAGGCAGCAGTGCTAACCATGTTCTGAGGTTGTGACCTTGTGTTCTTGACTTCCCAGCCATAACAAACATTACTCAACATTTACCTTGTCAAGCTACTTTGAAGTTTCTATGTTTCAGCCTTGAATCACCTTGGGAGATTTCTCTGCATTAAAGTGGCACTATTTATGTGAAAATTTTCAATAACTTCCATACTCTTAATTAAACACTTAAAGGAAAGTGGGAAGAAAAGGGAAATATTTGTATTGTTTGAACTAACGGAGTAGTCTAACAACTTTTAATATAAAAAATGTACCATAATTTTAATATTGGTCATTGTGGGTTGACAATAAGCATTGATGTAATAAATGTTGTTAATATTTAGGTAACTTTGGAGATCGATACTTTGGCACCGATGCACCATCTGATTGGTATGAGTGTGATGAGGGCATGGAATACTAAGTATTTTACTGTGTATCTGAGATATCCAAGATGGCCTGGAAGCAGAAGGATTGTTTGCTATACCTGAACATATTTTTGACTGTATCGAACAGCAAGCTGAACATTCCTTTTCTGAATTCATAATGTCAATTAAGATGTATTTTGAATATTTTCAATTTTTCAAGTTTGGGCCTGACCTGTTATACCATTTAAGTTAGCATTTTTAGTTCAGAATTCACATTTAGAATGCCAGCTATTAGTAAAATGTATCCGATTTCAAATAATCTAGTCATTTGTAAAGTATATATATGAGAATTGGATCTGCTTGAGTTCAGTTTCAGAAGTTAAAAACTTGAACTTTTTTAAAACATATCTGAAAAAAATCTAATGGCTCCATTTGTAGTAATTGTGTGGCTTTTTAAGTAAGCAATGAAGGTATATAACTTATTTATATATCTCCCAACTAGTACTTCAAGTAGTTTAAACTCAGCAGGAGTGGTAGAATTTATGGAGAGAGGAGAGTTAATGTTTTGAATCCAATATGACAGTCTTTGGAATGTTTTAAAGCATAGTGGTATTGGACTCAGATATTGCCAGACATGCTGAGTTTCTCCAACACTTTGTTTTTGTTTCAGAACTCCAGCATCACATTACTTCATTTTACTTCAGCTATGTTTTCTTGTAAATTGCAATGCTATCATAAATAAATATCACTATTTAAACATGACCCATTGGCCACAAGTAATATGTTGATCACATGCAATATATTTGCAAAGATTGTTCGTTAAAGATTCCTAGCTGAGACTGAAATAAAGTTTCACTTTTGCATAAATTCATCTTTAATTAAAATGTGTCTTCAGTCACAAAGACTTCACATAGAATCTCCTTCAATAGAGGTTCTAATAAGTATTCCTTAAAAATCCTTCCTACATCTCATGTGAACCTTTAACTGTTCTGAGATCTGTTGTGAAAATAATGTAGGATCAGCTGCACTATCATAAAAAAAAGCCGATGGAAACTAATAGCATTGTTCTTTTTTTTGTATATTAATTTAATTAATTGCACATAAGTAACATCAGTGATCCTCTGGAATTGAAAGCTTGGCTTATTACCTGATTTCACTTCTTAATTTAACCACACATCAATTTTATATCTGTCATTATGAATGGTGACTGCTTGTTAAGATAATAGTTGAAAAATAATCAAGTCCCACAGCACTTGCAGATTAACAGAATAATGAGATCCAAATGCTTATCTCTGTCCATTCCAATCCTTTGCTCCCATAGGCCCCCCACCCCACCAAGCTCAGAGTCAACTCTCATAATTCTCACAGAAAGATCGCAATTTTCAAGCCCTGAAATGAAGTCACAATGAGGGGGGGAGAAATTGGAAAGCACTGCTGCAAATAAGGAGCTTGAATTTTTCCACTTATACACCACATTGTTAAATTTTGAAGGAAATGCTTACATTTATGACTAGCTTTTCATGTTATAGGGATGTACTAAAGTTCTTTACAGTCAATAAACTACTCTTATTTTGTACCTACTTTCTCTGTGTATTCTTTCATGGAATGCGGGCACTGCTGACTAGACCAGCATTTGTATCCCATTTCCAAGAAGTAGTTAGGAGTGAGCTACACTGACTAGATCTAGAGTCACATGCAGACCAGACTAGGTCAGGATAGCAGATTACAATCCATAGAGATTGTCGATGACTTTTGTGACAATCAGCAGTGGTTATATGGTCACCATTAGGCTAGTTTTTTTTATTGAATTCAAATTCCACCATCTGCCATGATGGCATTCAAACCCTTAGAACATTATTATGGTTTTCTAGATTTTCTGATAACACTACCACTATGTCACTGCTTCTCCCATGACTTAATAAATTGTTAAATTTTGCAAAATCAGACTTATAATTAATATTAACTTGCTTTTATTTTGTTTAAAGAAAATATGGTTCCGATGTTCCTTGGAAATGGGATGAATCTATTGAGATTCAACTGTATTTGAATACAAATGGAACCTGAAGGGTTATGCACCATAATTTATTATTGATTAACCAGATATTCATGTAAACTATGAATGTTTTAACAATTAAAATGTTAAATATTGTTATGCAGTTAAAGTAACATATAAATGCATATTAAGACCCAAAAGGCAACAACAGCACTGTTGACTTTATTATTTAGTGTGGCAGACGGGAGAAGCGATATTAAATTTGCTGACTGAAAATGCAAAACCCCTAAATGTTCTATGATATTGTTTTTTTTAAAATATGGAAATGTGCAAATGTCAGAAGTCATGTAATGCACAATGTATGTATAAATATTCTGCAACCTGTATTATTTTAACTGTACATTTCTTGCATCTGATAAAGTTTATATTATATTGTGCCACATAACAAATGAATAGTGGATATTTCTCATTGTTATTCCAGTTGGGAGATGTTCACAGCACATGGATGATCATAACAGAACTATAGCAAGATAATCTCTAATATTAAGGCTTATGCTAACTCATTTGAATATGTGTCCATGCAAATATTAAAATTTTAAGATTCAAAGTACAACTTACAATGGTTTATGGTTCTACAACAAGAAAGATGAAATGATTCAGATTACGATATAACGTATTGCTGCTTCTGACATTTTTATAGCGGCACAGCACTTCAGTGCCTCATTGCACAAGGAAACCGGATTTGATTCCAGCTTCGGGTCTGCATGAAGTTTACATGTTATCCCCGGGTCTGTATGGGTTTCCGCTGGGTGCTACGGTTGTGTCCCACAGTCCAGAGATGTGCAGGTTAGGTGGATTGGCTATACACAATTGTCTGTACTGTCCAGGGATATGTCAGCTAGGTGGATTAGCCATGGTAAATCTGGGTTTTACAGATAGGGTAGGGGTCTGATGGAATGTTCTTTGGAGGCTCAGTGCAGACTTGATGGACCGAATGGTCTCTTTCTGCACTATAGGAATTCTATTTGTAAAACAAGAAGGCACAAATTTTGACCGAAGTTCTTGTGCTTGTCATTCATGGAACCAATAAGTTCCATTTAAGTGCTTTAATATATTTCTTTTCGTTAAAGCATTGTTATAAATGCTGAATATAACAGATTTACTTTTTTGGTAATATTACATTATCTTGTTATCCTGCATATCCTTTGTTCTTTCAGTTTCCCCACTGAAACTTCTGTTAATGGGGAAAGTTATGAGAACATATTTTTAAAAATAACTATCAGCCATTGAAAGACGTTTTGCTGTCTTTCATTTCCTATAGTCTTATCCCACAGTCTTCCTCAACTCAGTTCTGCTTCACTACTATCCTTCAGGGAAGGAAATCTGACATCCTCACCTAGCTTGGCCTACATGTAATGCCAGATCCACAGCAATGTGATTGACTCTCATTGCCCTCTGACACAGCCATTCAGTTGCACCAATCACCACAGAGTCTCAAAGAAATGAAACTGAGTGGATCACCTGGCTTCGACCCAGGAATAAACAACGGCAGAAACAGTCCTGTCAACCCTACAAAGTCATCCTTATTAACATCCGGGGGCTAGTGCCAAAATTGGGAGAGCTGACCTCCAGACTAGTCGAACAACAACCTGACATCATCATACTTGGTGAATCATACTTTACAATGTCCAAGACATCACCATCCTGGGATATATCTTGTCTGACCAGCAGGACAGACCCAGCAGAGGTGGCAGCACAGTGGTACACAGTTGGGAGGGAGTTGCTCTGGGAGTCCTCAACATTGACTGTGGACCTCATGAAGTCCTGCGGCTTCAGGTTAAACATTGTCAAGGACACCTCCTGCTAATTACCACATACTGTTCTCCCTCAGCTGCTGAATCAGTACTCCTCCTTGTTAAACAACAGTTAGAGGAAGCACTGAGGATGGCAAGGGCACAAAATATATTCTGGGTGGGGAATTTGAATGTCTACTACTAAGAGAAGCTCAGCAGCATTACTACTGATTGAGCAGGTCAGGTTTTGAAGGAGAACGCTGGGTTAGTAGGTGGTGAGGGAACCAACAAGTGGAAAAAGCATACTTAACCTCATATATTGCTATCTACCAGCTGCAGATGCTTCTGTCCATGATGGTATCATGAGAGTCCTTATGGAGATTAAGTCCTGCCTTCACATTATGAAGGCCTTTGTGTCATGTGGCATGTTCACCGTGCTAAATGGACCCAACTTCAAACAGTTATCAGCTCAAGACTGGGCATCCATGAGGCACTGTGGATCTTCAACAGCAACAGAATTGTACTCCAGTACAATCTGTAAACTCATGGCCTGGCATATCCCCCACTCAACCATTACTACCAAGCTAGGTGATCAACTCTGGTTCAATGGCAAGTGAAGGAGGGTATGCCAAGTGTAGTACCAGATGTCAACTTGGCGAAGCTACCAAACGGCATAAGCAGCAAATGATAGACAGCTAAGCGAATCCACAATCAACTGATCTGATCTAAGGTCTGCAGTCCTGTCACATTCATTTGTGAATGGTGGTGGACAGTGAAAAAACTCATTGGAGGAGAAGGCTCCACAAATATCCCCATCCTCAATGATGAAGGAGCCCAGCTTATCAATCCAAGAGAAAATGGGTTTAATGGATATTTAGGATTGTTAAGAAGGCATATGGTGTGTTGGCGTTTATTGGTAGAGGGATTGAGTTTAGGAACCCCGAGGTCATGCTTCAGCTGTCCAAGACATTGGTAAGGCTGCACCTGGTATATTGTGTACAATTCTGGTCACTGCATTATAGGAAGGATGTGGAAGCTTTGGAAAGGGTTCAGAGGAGATTTACTAGGATGTTGCCTGGTATGGAAGTAAGGTCTTACAAGGAAAGGCTGAGGGAACTGAAGCTGTTTCCATTGAAGAGAAGAAGGTTGAGAGGTAGCTTAATTGAGACATATAAGAGGCTTAGATAGGGTGGACAGTGAGAGCCTTTTTCCTCGGATGATGAAGGCTAACATGAGGGGACGTAGCTTTAAATTGAGGGGTGATAGATTTAGGACAGATTAGGGGTAGTTTCTTCACGCAGAGAGTAGTAGCGGCTTGGAACAGCCTGCCTGCAACATTAGTAGCCTCATCAATGTTAAGGGCATTTAAATGGGCATTGGACATACATATGGAATAATAATGGTACGGTGTAGGTTAGATGGGCATTAGATTATTTTCACAGGTTGGCGCAACATCGAGAACCAAAGGCCTGTACTGCGCTGTAACATCCTATGTTGTATAAGGATGAAGCATTTGCAGCAATCTTCAGCCAGAAGTGCCAAGTAAATGATCCATCTCAGCCTCCTCCAGTGGTTCCCAGCATTATAGATACCAGTTTTCAACCAATTTGATTCCCTCCACATGATATCGAGAAATGGTCGGAGACACTGGATACTCAAAGGTTACAGGCCCTGGCAACAAGCCAGCAATAATACTGAAGACCTGTGCCCCAGAACTTGCCACTCCCTTGCCAAGATGTTCTATTACAGTTACGACACTGGCATCTACCCGATGTGGATAATTGCCCAGGTATGTCCTGCACATAAGGAGCAGGACAAATCCAACCCAGCCAATTACCGCCCCATTAGTCTACTCTCAATCATCAGCAAAGTGACTAAAGGTGTCATCAATAGTGCTCTCAAGAAACACCTGCTCAGCAATCATCTGCTTGGCGTCGCCAGTTTTGGTTCTGCCAGGGCCATTCAGCTCCTGACCTCATTATAGTTTTGGTTCAAACATAGACAAAAGAGTTTAATTCCAGAGGTGAGGTGAGAGTGACAACCCTTGACATCAAGGCTGCATTCAACTGAGTGTGGCATCAAGGAACCCTAGCAAAACTGGAATCAATAATTATCGGGTCAAACTCTCCAGTGGTTAGAGTGATACCTGGCACATAGGAAGATTGTCATGGTAGTTAGAGGTCAGTCATCTCAGCAAGACTTCCTCAGGATAGTGTCCTAGATCCAACCGTTTTCAGCTGCTTCATCAATGACCTCCCTCCATCATAGTGTCAGAAGTGAGGATATTTGCCAATGATTGCACAATATTCAGCACTATTCGTGACTCCTCAGATACTAAGGAATCCATGTTCAGGTGCAACAAGATCTGGACAATGTTCAGGCTTGAGCTGACAAGTAACAAGTAATATTTGCATCACATAAATGCCAGGCTATGACCATCACCAATAAGAGACATTCTAACCACCAGCCCTTGATATTCAATAGTGTTATCATTGAATCCCTCACTATCAACAGCCTGGGGGGTTATCATTGACGTGAAATTCAACGGGACTTGTCACAGAAACACTGGCTACAAGAACAAGTCAGAGGCTGAATAACTTACCTTCTAACTACCAAATTCTGGATTAGTGGTGCTGGAAGAGCACAGCAGTTCAGGCAGCATCCGAGGAGCAGTAAAATCGACATTTCGGGCAAAAGCTCTTCAAAAGGGCTTTTACCCGAAACGTCGATTTTACTGCTCCTCGGATGCTGCCTGAACTGCTGTGCTCTTCCAGCACCACTAATCCAGAATCTGGTTTCCAGCATCTGCAGTCATTGTCTTTACCTTCTAACTACCAAAGCCTATTTCCCCCAGATGTAAGACACAAGTCAGGAGTGTAAAGAAATACTCCCCACTTGTCTGGATGAGTGTAGCTCCGACAATACTTTTGAAGCTTGACACCAGGACAAGGCAGCCTCTTGACTGGCATTCCATCCACTCCTTCCACCGCTGACGCTCAGTCACAGCTGTATGTACTGTCTACAAAGTGCACTGCAGAAATTCACCAAGGATCCTCAGGTAACACCTTGCGAACCTACGACCATGTCTATCTCGAGGAACAAGGTCAGCCGATGCATGGGAATGCTACCACATTCACATTCCCCTCCAAGCCATTCACCAATCTGACTTGGAAAAACATCACTGGTTTCACTGCCATTTGGTCAAAATCCTGGAATTCCTTCTTCCACACCCCTCCCCCATCCCATGACATTGTGGGTCAACCCAAGCAAGTGGACTGCAGCAGTTCAAGAAAGCAGCTCACCACCACTTTCTTAAGGGCAACTAGGGGTGGGCAATAAATGCTGGCCAGCCAGTGATGCCCACATACCACAAATGAATAATTTAAAAATTGTTTATATGATTTTGGTCACATGTCAATGATACTTAACAGCCATTTAATATGCAGAATCTGCCTCTGATATTAATCTCTTCAGTCAATCAAAATATGCATCAGGTAAAGCTTCCGCATTACCAATAGATCTGTTGAATGTCCAAATTATTGAGATTGTTCTTCTCCTTCCTTTCGCATTAGTTTATCTTAAAGTTGGACAAATCTTTAATTTTGTCTTTTGATGATATAGTCAAGGAAAAGAGTAGTTTTTGTGACTTAGTGTTTGAGATGTCAACATAATATGCTGTAAGCAAGTTTGGGTATCCAGGTTGGCAATGATGCCTATTTAACTATAATATATAAAGAATAAAGTTTTTAAATCTCATTTTGGCTAATTCAGATGCTGCCTGACCTGCTGCGCTTTTCCAGCAACTGTATAGATAGGCTGAGATTGGAAAGATGTTATGCTGCAATTTTAACTAAATCAAAATCCAGCACACGCATGTTACATGTTCCAACTGTTACTTGTACATTCTCATTCAATATATGTGCCTACTCAACCTGTTCTCTAACTCTCACAGTGGATGGGAGTAAATAAACCAGGGACAGGCAAGCAAAAATGTTTATATGAAGTTCTACCAATCTCTGCTTCTTTGTGTGATTTGACAATTAAAGAGGTATTTTGATGATATTTCTTCTGCTTTTCTTCCTTCCTCTTGTTCTTTTTCACATTGCCATTTGTCAACTCCAACTTATTGTATAGCTCTGATTAAATATGAATCATTGCACATTCCACAATTTTACCACCCAAGAAGGTCTCCATGTGAACAATTGAAGAAACACAGCTGTGATGAGACAGGAAGCTAACTGTGCCAATGCAAAAATCATCATTTTCAATTGATCCATGCTGATATTGAAGAGACTTTTTTCTTGTGTACTCCTGCCATCATTAGACTGTCATCATTCCTCAATAAGCATGCTTTCACATGCAATTGGCTTGACTTTAAAACTTGCAAAATTCTCTTGCTGCTATACTAATTACCAAAATAATATTCTCTGAAATACGCATCAATTTCAGGACAAATAGCTTTTATTTCCTAAGAAATGTATTGGCTGCCTTATGAAGCTCTGGCACAATTTCTGTATGTATTTGAGAACTTATAGTCAGAGGCTATGCTCTAACCTGTTGAATGTCATTACCAAAACGTCCTTTTGACTTATGAAGAGAATTTTTGTATAAAAGAACATAGAATTTTTTGCAATGCAGGATTTGGTGTAGAGACATCTACAGTGCCAACAGCTAACAAGTTCTACTATTTTGATACAGCAACAGTGAAGGAACAATGATATAGTTTAAAGTCAGAGCTAATGTTTCCTTTATAAAAAAACAAATCCTGTTGCCACTGAACAGGCCTTGGATCCATGCACAGCAGTGGCTTTCTAAAGCAGAAATCGCTCATTGACGTGTGTGGAAGCAGCTTAGAGGGATCATTTGTCAAGATGGTGTGTGGCTTTGAGGGAAACTTGCAAGTATTGGTATTCCTACGCATCTGTTGCCTGTATCCTTTTATGCTGTCGGCGTAATAGGAAGTTTGGTTTGAAGGAATCTTGGTGAGTGCTGCAGAGCACTTTGTAAATGCACAGTCTGGTGCCACTGTTTGGTTGTAAAGGGAGTGAGTACTTAAGGTGTGAATGGGGTGCCAATCAAGTGGACTGCTTTGTTCTGGACAATGTTACATTTCTTAGATATTTTTGGAGCTTCACTCATCCAGGTGAATGGAAAGTATTCCATTCTTATTTGAGCCTTCTAGATGATTGTGAGATTCTGGAAGTCAGAAGACCTGGTACCTGCCACAGAATTACCAGCCTCTAATCTGTCTTGTAGCTACAGTACTTATATGACTGGTCCAGTTAAATTTCTGGTCAATTGTACATTGATACTGTGAGAATCTGTGATGGTAATATCATTAAATATCATTAATATCATTAAATACCAAAGGGAGATATGTCAGATCACCACTTGGGTGGTAGAATGTTAATCATCATCTATCGGCCCGAGCCTGGATGTTGTTCAGTACTGGTTGGCTTGTGGACACCACCAGCTTCAACAACTATGAAGTTGTGAAAAGTACTGAACATTATGAAATTATTCACAAAATTTCCATTTCTGACTTCATGGTGGTATTGGATTAAGACTTTTAGACTTACATCACTACCCTGGGAATTCCTTAGTGATTTCCTGGGGAATGTTTGGTCTCCTGCAACCATGGAGATTTTTCTTTATGTTCTCTTTGACATCAATCAATCGAACCTTTTGCCTCCAATTCCCATTAACTTGAACATCACTAGAGCTTCTTGATGCCACTTTTAGTCTTGATGTAAACAGCAATCACTCATGTACAGGATCCTCAACTTTGGTTGGATGCATTCCTCATGGTTTTATCACATGAGTTTTGCACAATCCCTCCCAGTAAGTTCTTTTCCAATTTTTGGTTAAAACTGTATACAAATTACATGAGTATCACTTTTCACACTTTTTTCTTAGCTGCTTGGAGCAACACCTATGGAAAATAAAGAGCATGAAAGCATGGGAAGAATTAAAGCATGAAGACCACTGGCAATCTGTGTTCTGTGGAAGGCAAGATGGGATAACCATAGTGGAGCATTCTTACACCAATTAGCAAAGTAAGGTTAAGGCTGAAAGGTCGCTATGGCGTGATGAGATAACACAAGTAATAAAGCAAGTTTCTCTGTTAAGTGTTATTATGACAGGATTGGGACAATAAATATTTGGGACATGACATTAAAATATCTAATTAATAGTTAGTAGAGTCAGCTTGAGATAGGAGACTATTGTAACAGATGGAATAGCTAAATATCTATCATGACAGGTTAATCTGCAATGGAAGATCACTGTAGCAAAGTTAGCAATAAATATCTAACCGTGACATTAGAATAACATTAAGTAGAACATACAACTAAAGAGATAATGGGAACTAACATCACTGGTTTATTGTGTAGCTAGAGTGAGGTACTTTGATTAATATAGTTGGACATGCTAACAAGCTAACAGAAACATGATAAAAAAATATAAAAATCCACAGACCCTGAGGTTCATGGGCATTCGAGAATCTGCTTTCTCAGTATCACAGTTTTTGTTTGCAAATAAAAGATCTACTTCTTGAAGAACTCTCTGCTTCTGGTGGTTCTCTATATTTTCTCCACAACACGCCCAGATTAATTGCTCCAGGCAGTTCACGTGTAGAGGGTTAGCAACCCTTAAATGGTTGAGGACATAGAATAATTGTGACAGGTCATTTGGCCATATTAGTTCTGAGCGATATCAACTCACCTCATTCTCTTCCTCTGTCTTTTTTTCTGTACCCATGCATTTTTTAAACAATTCAGATAATAACCTAATTGAACCTGCTTCTGCCAATTTTGAGGTAGCAATGCATTTCAGATCCTAATCACTTGATGTACAAGAATAGATTTTCCTCATTACTGTGAAATCAGTGATTAGATGGAGAAAAAAATGGATGGGATAAAGAAATATGTTTTCAATAGCCCAGAATGACATTAAGTGTGTGATATAGGATTGAGAGCAGGATTTATTTTTGCAACACAGAAGGTAATGAAGTACAGGACTAACTGTCCAATTAATGATTGAAGCAGAGATGTTGCCGGATGGTTCAGAAATAAAAGGGGATAGGGTAAGTACTGCATAGCAGTAGGACTGCGATGGACGTGGAGGATAGAGTACATGATCTGAGTAGTTTAACTGGGATTTGGCAGGCGGGAGTTGTAAATAATTGGAGATTTAAATTCTATTAATGGGAACAAACACTTCAGAAACAAAATTCTTTTCATGTGCTGCGGATCACATGGAACAAGCGGAAGTGACGTCTAAGCACAGCTGAATAGCTGTTACAAGAGGTTCTAAATCAGGTTTGTAGAATTTTGCTCTTTCTCTGTTCTTTGTGCTGCAGTTTAACTATTAACCTGGTCTGGAATCAACCCCCGGAAATACTAACCGATGCTTTTCCAACTTGGGATTTTTAAAAAATCTGGTTAGCACTAGGTATATTGTGAAACTCGGACGATATCCGTAGCGAAAAAACTTTGACCAGCACACCGTCCCCCCACTTTCTGCGAATAGAATGGGAACCGTCCAATATACCAACATGCAGTACATTACATAAAACGTTTATGTTTTTAATCTAACATTCTAACACAGTTGTGATATTTCAAAGTTGATTTTAACCAAAATATTTATAAATAAAACCGGAAATCCTGAAAATACTCAGTAGGCTTTGGCAGTATATTTGAAGAGAAACCGTGAACATTTCAGGACTTGAAAAGACAGAAGGAAAGGTCTATGACAGCATGGAAATCAGGAACGATTGATTGACAGGAGAGTTATAGAGTAGATGCGCTGCCGATAGAAAATAAAACTAAAGCAAGAAAATGAAACACAGCATAAGTTATGATTTGTTATTGGCGAATCTGTAAAATGCCTACTTGAAAGATGAAGTAGTCTGGTCAGTTGGGCTAGTGATGTCGCACACTTGCATGTACTGGAGGTTACATATTAAATACACAGGCAAAAGCATTATACACTACCAGAATCAATACAATAAAATATGTGAAGTTGATTATCTGGTCCATTTCTGTGTGATGCCTTGACAAATCAGAATCAACCTGCCTCATTTACAATTTAAACAAAGCTTGACAATTATCTGACAGTCATATTAACTGGTGCATGCTCCACAGTGATACGTCTACTAAGTAGGTACCAAAATATAAATGTTTTTATTTTTACTTTTGTATTTCTTGTAAATTGTCCTGATCAGTGCAAGATGAAAAGCTTTGAGGAAAATATATCTCTTTAGTAATAAACATGATTTAGTTTGCTGCTTGTGTGCACAGATAATGATTTTTATCTTGTTTTTCAGTTGTTACAAATTATCCTGGATAACAGCAACAATTGTGCAGTGGTCAAAATAAGCACTTCATGATATATTGTTCATTCTCCATTTACTGATGTAGAGAAGTTGCATACAAGGTTCAAATCCATATTACTCTTAGGTTAAGGATCTAACCCTATTGATGTATTTTTCCAAGTTTTAAATTTAGGGGGAAAAAAGTGGTCATCTATCATGGTATGTAGGCAGAAGTGGGTACTGCAGATGCTGGAGATTAGAGTCAAGATTAGAGTGGTGCTGGAAAAGCACAGCAGGTCAGGCAGCGTCCGAGGAGCAGGAAAATTGACGTTTCGGGCAAAAGCCCTTCATCAGGAATGAGGTGCCCTTCCTGATGAAGGGCTTTTGCCCAAATGTTGATTTTCCTGCTCTTTGAATGCCACCTGACCTGCTGTGCTTTTCCAGCACCACTCTGATCTTGACTATTCTGGTATGTATACAATCTTCTCAGAAACTGAGTCTTTCTAGCCTTTTATGTTTATTTTACCTTTCTAGCGTTTTCAATATTTTGTGTTTAGCTTTAGCACTGAGAACTCAGATGAACTCACTTCCAGTAAGCAAGGAGAAAATGAGGGCAAGAAGATTGATTTGATTGTTGTCATTTTTTAAAAATACATTGAATCATATTATCAGAGATTATGTTATTGTAATCATTGGACAGCCTAGCGGTTCCCTTACAGAAGATGTGAATGAAAAAAAGTCATTGGAAGTGAATTCCTATTTAATTTTTAAAAAATTATTTGTATTTTTTAAAAAAAATTGAATTGGGCAGCGCATTGGCTCTGTGATTGGCACTGTGAGGTAGCAGTGCTAGGGACCCAGGTTTGATTCCAGTCTTGAGTGACAACTTATCTGAATGGAGTTTGCATATTTTGCCCATGTCTCCATAGTTTTCCACTGGGTACTCTGGTTTCCTCTCTCAGTTCAAAGTTGTGCAGGTTAGGTGGATTGGGCATTCTAACCTGTCCCATAGTATCTAGGGATGTGCAGGCTAGGGGTATTGGCCAAGATAAAATTGAAGGTTTTGTGGCTAGGGTAAGGGGTTGTGTTGACTGGGATGCTCTTTGGAAGGTTGGTGTGATTTCAATGGGCTTAGCCTCTTCCTGCACTGTAAGGATTCTATGAATTTATTTCCATTTCAGTATAGTCTTTTTACAGAGCTATGTGTTGTTGATGTGTAATTTAGAAAGCAAAATCCCTCAAATATTGTAAAGATTAGCCTGACAGGCACATTATGATTATTCTTTTCTGAGCAGACTGGAAAGAATGATATTACCATGGCGAGTCTATCAGATGATGATGGTTAAACACCCTTGGAAAGTCCAAATTCTGACTGCTGGTAAGAAATTTTGATCAGTAAAACTCTATTTCAGTTTCAATAGAATTTCCGTTAACAATCGGACTAAAACAGATTGTTTAGTGACTGTTAGGTTTCTGAAAATATCAGCCATGATTGAATGGCAGAGCAGACTCTAAGAGCTGAATTGCCTAATTTCTGCTTCCTATGTCTTATGGTCTAATGGATTAAGTGCAGGAATAAGGGATTAGAAAAGTTAAGTAGTTTTTGTCTGGTGGTAATGTGATAGACTGAAGCCCTTTTTTTCTGTCCTGTAGATCTCTATGACTCTAAAAATAGAATATGTTAGAACAAGTTAGCATACCTTACATTATTAAACACGCCGAATGGGACACAAAATTCATGTCATCATATATTGATAAACTCTGAAGCTTTCAACATGCACCTTTAGTACAGTTATGCTTATAGGTGATATTGTATATTGGCAAATCCCACGAAAAGAATCACAACAATGTAAGGTAGAAAACCAGTAACTACAATATGTATCACTAAGCATTCCACAATCTTATCACGAGCACACCAAAATACTACCTAAATGTTATGAGGGTTTCTGCTACTACCACCCTTACAGGTAGAGAGTTTCAGATTCTCAACACCTTCTGCCCCTTATCTTATATCAATATCCTGTGATAATTGATTCCTCCATCAAGGAGAAAAGCTTCTTCCTGTCTGCTCTGTCAATGCCCCTCATTATTCTTTACATCAATCATGTCACACCTCAATTTCCTCTTTTTCAAGGAAAATAACCCTGGTCTCGCTTCATGATCGCAACTCTCCAGCCTTGTTTTGCTGTTATTTTTGTTCTCCTGAATTTTGCCTGAACTTGTCCTAGGTGTTTACCTTGGATTGTTTAACACTCTTGAGTCCTGATGGTTTCCTTTTTGTTTTGCTGTAGTGAACAGAACAAATTGAACTCTATTTAAATAATTCTGAGCATTCTTTTGCACCTTGTCATGAATAAATGTGTTGAAATGACACTATCTGCATCAAAATACCTTGAACAAACAGCTTCATCAGAAACAAACACTATCAAGCTTCTACTGTAATTGTTTTTTCTTGAGATTTTACATTGTCAGGAGTTTAATAATTTACAAAATATATTTTGGTGACATGGCACCACAGTTGACAGATTTGGATTGGTTAAGGGATTTGAGAATTGTGAAGGAGAGTTGAATCTCCAGAAATGTTAAGAAAATGAGAAGACACTGTATGTGTGGACATTGGTTTTTAAAGCAACATGATCATCTGTGACAAGAAGTAGCTGCAAAAACAAACTAAATTTCTTGCTGCACAATGTTTGCTCAGAACATGACGATAAATGCCGACTCCTATTTATTCCCGTTTATGCGTCTCTTGAATCTTTCTCATGTAAAAGATGACTGAAGGATCAGTTCAAATTCCTGAATTCATCTTGAGAAGGTAATGGAATTCTCCTCACACCTTCCCCACCCATTTGCATTTTCCCTCACCCCTCCTCGCCCCCACACGCTCTCTCTTGCCCTCCCCCTCTTGCCTATCCCCATCTCTCTCTTGCTCCCATCCCTCTCTTCCTTCCCCTCTAACCCTTCTGCATATAAACCAACATATTCCTAGCTACCAACAGTTCGGAGGAAGGGTCACTCAACTCAAAACGTTAATTCTGATTTGTCTCTGCAGATGCTGCCAGACCTGCTGAGCTTCTCCTGCAATTTCTGGCTTTGTTTCGAATGCATTAGAGTTGATCTTTCTCTACACCTTCTCTATAGTTTTAACACTGTTCTGCATACTATTCTATTACCCTGATGTACTTATGTAAGGTATAATTTATCTGGATAGCATGCAATACAATACTTTTCGCTGTATATTGGTACTAGTGATAAAAATGAATCAAATCAACCTTTTTTAATTCTAGTCTCTTTACATAATGGCCAGTATGCTCATAATCTTTTTAATTGCTGTGATATCTTACTGAGAGATTTGTGTTTGAACCTTTTTTTTTGCTTTGGTCCTTTCTCAATCCAATCTCTCGGCAATTTACAGCAGAGGAGATGGAGGCTAGGGCAGTTGCATAATCCTCTTGCAGGATGTGGAAGGTAAGGGTCACCACTGTCCCTGCTGACTTCGCCTGCGAGAAGTGCACCTAACTCCAGCTCCTCTCAGACCGCGTTGGCACTGGAACTGGATGAACTTTGAATTATTCAGGAAGCTGAAGGGGTGATAGAGAAGAGTTATCAGGAAGCCATCACACACAAATTACAGGATAAAGGTAGCTGGAGGACTCTCGGGAGAGGGAATGGAAATAGGCAGACAGTGCAGGAACCCGCTGCGGCAGTGTCCCTCCACAATAAGTATACCGTTTTGGATACTGTTGGGGGGGGTGTCAGTCCGATCAGGGGAAAGCCTTGGTGGCCAGGTCTCTGGCACCAAGCCTGGCTCTGTGGCTCAGAAGGGAATAGGAGAGCAGTAGTGATAAGGAACAGATCAGAGATTCTGTGGTTATGAACAAGGCTCCTGTATGGTATGTTGCCTCCCAAGTGCCAGGGTGGGGAATGTTTCAGACAGAGTCTACAGGATTCTTAAGGGGGAGGGAGAGCAGCCAGAAGTCATTGGACCCATCAGTACCAATGACATAGCTAGGGAAAGGGATGAGGATCTGAAAAGAGAATATTGGAAGTTAGGTTGGAAGCTAAAAGGCAGGATGAACAGAGTAGTAATCGTAGGATTGCTACTGGTGCCCATGGCTAGTGCAGTTAGGAATAGACTGAGTGAGTGCAGATGAACACCTGGCTGCAGGGCTGGTGTAGGTTGGAGGGCTTCAGGTATGTGGATCATTGGGATACCTTCTGGAGAAGATGGGACCTGTACAAAAAGGACGGGTTATACCTGAACTGGAGGAGCAGCAGTATCCTGGGTGGGAGGTTCACTAGAGCTCTTCAGGAGGGTTGAAACTAAATTGGCAGGGGAGTGGGAACCGAACTAGAGATCTGAGGTTGGAGTAGTTAGTGCACAGCCAGATGCAGAATGTCTGTGAGCAGGGCTAGATAGTTGATAGCGCAAAGTTGCAGTCAGTGTGGTGGGTTGAAATGTGTCTATTTTAATGCAAGAAGTATCAGGAATAAGGCTTATGAACTTAGAGCATGGATCAGTATTTGGAACTATAATATTGTGGCCATTATGGAGACTTGGATATCATAGGGGCAGAAATGATGGTTGGATGTTCCAGGGTTTAAATGTTTCAAAAGGAAAAGGGGTGGCAGTAAGAGATGGGGAGTGGCATTGCCAATCAGGGATAGTATCACAGCTGCAGAAAGGGAGATCATCAAGGAGGGTTTGTCTACATAGTCAGTATGGGTGGAAGTTAGAAACAGGAAAGGAGCAATCCTTTATTGGGTGTTTTACACAGACCGCCTAATAGCAACAGTGATGGAGAGGAGCAGATTGGGAGGCAGGTTTTGGAAATGTGCAGAAGTAACAGGGTTGCCATTTTTTTGCCACTTTAACTTTGCTAATATTAATTGGAACCTGCTTAGTTCAAATACTTTGGATGGAGCAGTTTTTGTCAGGTGTGTCCAGGAAGAATCCTTGACTCAATATGTAGATAGGTAGATTAGAGAGGAGGCCATATTGGATTTGGTGATTGGCAATGAGCCAGGCGAGGTGAGAGAGTGTTTCAGTGATAGTGATCACAACTCCCTGAACTTTACTATAGCCATGGAAAGGGATAGGAGAAGGCCATATGGGAAAGTATTTCATTGAGGGAGGGGAATTTAAAATGTTATTATGCAGGAACTGGGGTGCTTAAATTGGGAACCAATGTTCTCAGGAAAATGCACAACAGAAATGTGGCTGTTTAAGGACCACTTGCTGATGGTGCTGGATAGGTTTGTCCCACTGAGGCAAGTAAGGGATGGTAGGGTGAAGGAAGCTTGGGTGACAAGGGATGCGAAACATCTAGTCAGGAGGAAGAAGGAAGCTTACTTAAGGTTAAGGAGGCATGGATCAGACAGGGCTTTCGAGAGTTTAGAGGTAGCCAGGAAAGAACTGAAGAATGAACTTAGGAGAGCCAAAAGTGGGCATGGAAAAAGCTTTAGCGGGTAGGAATAAGAAAAACCGGAGGTATTCTAAACTTGAGGAACAAGAAGATGGCCAGAGTGAGGGTAGGACTGATCAGGGATAGTGGAGAGTTCTTGTGCCTGCACTTGGAGGAGATAGGGGAGATCCTTAATGTATACTTTGCTTCACTATTCACTAATGAGAGGGACCTTAATATTTGTGAGGACAGTGTGAAGTAGGCTGATATGCTCAAACAGGTTGATAAGAAGAATGTGCTGAAAAGTTTGAAAAACATGAGGATAGATAAGCTCCCTGGGCCAGATGGATATACCCAAGGTTGCTACGGGAAGTGAGGGAAGAGATTGCTGCACCTTTGGTGATAATCTTTGCATCCTCACAGTCCCCTGGAGGAGTACTGTCAGATAATTGGAGTGTGGCAAATGTTATTCCCTGTTCAAGAAAGGAAATAGGAATAATCCTGGGAATTACACACCAGTCTTATGTCTGTGGTGGGCAAACTGTTGGAAAGGATTCTGAGACAGGATTTATGATTATTTTGAAAACCATAGTTTGATTAGAGTTAGCATAGCTTTGAGAGGGGCAGGTCATGCCTCACAAGCCTTATTGAATAATTTGAGGATGTGACAAAACACATTGAAGAGCAGTGGATGTGGTGTATATGAATTTTAGCAAGGTGTTTGATGAGTTTGCCCTCCATAGACTCCTTCAGCAAGTAAGGAGGCATGGGATAGAAGGGAGTCTGGCTGTCTGGATGCAGAATTGGCTGGCCCATTGAAGACAGAGGGTGGTAGTAGATGGAAAGTATTCAGCCTGGAGTTCGGTTACCAGTGGTGTTCTGCAGGGATCTTTTTGGAACCTCTGCTCTTTGTGATTTTTATAAATGATTTGGATGAGGAAGTGGAAGTTAGTAAGTTTTGGTGATTGAAAAAAGGTTGGTGGGGTTGTGGACAGTATGGAGGGCTGTTTGTAAGTTACACCAGGATATTGACAGGATGTAAAGCTGGACTGAGAAGTGGCAGATGGAGTTCAATCTGGAAACATGTGAAGCGAATCATTTTGGAAGGTCAAATTTGAATACAGAGTTAAAGGCAGGGTTCTTTGGAGGTGTGGAGGAACAGAGGAATCTTGGGGTCCATGTCCATAGATCCCTCAAAGCTGTCACCCAAGTTATTAGTATTGTTCAGAAGGCTTATCAGGTGTTGGCTTTCATTAGCAGGGATTGAGTTTGAGCTGTGAGGTTATGCTACATCTCAGTGGAGCTCTGGTTAGACCACACTTGGAATATTGTGTTCAGTTCTGGTCACCTCATTATAGGAAAGACGTGGTTGCTTTAGAGAGGGTGCAGAGGAGATTTGCCAGGATGCTGCCTGGACTGGAGGGCATGTCTTATGAAGAAAGGTTGAGGGGGCTCGGGCTTTTCTCATTGGAGTGAACGCAGATGAGAGGTGACTTGATAGAGGTGTACAAGATGTTGAGAGGCATATCTAAGAGTGAATAGTCTGAGGCTTTTTCCAAGTACAGAAATGACTATCACAAGGGGGCATAAATTTAAGGTGATTTGTGGACGGTTTAGGGGAGATAGGTTCTTTTCACAGAGTGGTGGGTGCGTGGAATGCCAGCAGTGGTAGGAGAGTCAGCTACATTAGGGACATTTAAGCGACTGTTGGATAGGGACATGGATGAAAGTAAAATAAACGATATGTAGGTTATTTTGATCTTCGAATAGGATAAAAGGTCGGCACAACATCGAGGGTCGAAGGGCCTCTACTGTTCTATGTTCATGCCTCGGTCAGAAATACTGCAACCAGATGCAGTGTAAAATGTCTTTGTATCTGGCTCAATGACCAGTACATGAAAGCGAAGTGACATTTCTAATTGGAACAGCCAAAGGCGTACGCATTTATATTCTTGAATGCCCAATTTTTAGTCTTGTTTTTCTCCCTTTAGTGCACTGCCAGAGTTATAATTCTTAGGTTATTCCTATTCCTACCAATAGTTTGGGTGAAGTGATGGATAGAAAGATTTATGTTAAGGCCTTGGAGAGAGTACAATATTTCCTACAATAGCACTGTGGTGAGGTACTGGAGAGATTGATGTTGATGGGCTTCTTAAAGCAGAAGATTTGAGTGAGGTGTTCAAAGTCATCAAATCAAGAGTAGTTTTATTTGTCATTTCTATCAAGTACGACTGATATGGTAAAAACGAGACAATATTCTTTCAGGACCAAGGCGCTACATGAACAATAACAAACTACAGTGTAATAAGGAATGAACATTAAGTAAAAAAAAAAATTGTTTTAGCAGTAACTCAAAGTCTTGCAACGAATTTCAGATGAAATAAAGTGTGATCATTTAAGTATTCAGGAGGCTGAATTCTGTATGATGCTGGGGAAGAAACTTGCACAGTCTGGCCGTGAGACCGAATGTTCCGGTATCTTCCGGCAGATAGGGCAAGAGTTTGAATGTGGGATGTGTGGAGTCTTTCACAATGCTCTCAGACTTGCAGATGCAGCATGTGGTGTAAATGTCTGTGATGGAGGAAAGAGAGACCCTGATGATATTCTCAGCTGTCCTCACTATCCATTGTAGGGTCTTACATTCTGAGGCAGTGCAATTCTCAAACTAGTGATGTAGCAGCTCTGGGTACTCTCAATGAACCCTCTGTAGAATATAGTGAGAATGGGGGATGGAAGATGGGCTTTCCTCAACCTGCCCAGAAAGTAGAGAAGCTTTCTTGGCCATGAAGCTGATGTTGAGGGATCAGATGAGATTTTTTCCAGGTGGATGCCAAGAAATTTGGTGCACTTCATGATCTCTACAGGAGAGCTGTTGATGTCCAGTGGGGGAGTGGTCATTCTGAGCCCTTCTCAAGTCAACAACCATCTCTTATTGTTTTGTCCACATTCAGAGACTGGTTGTTGGCTCTGCACCAGTCTGCTAACTTCTTTGTATGCTGATTCATCATTCCTGCTAATGAGACCTACTACAGTCATGTCATTAGTGAACTTATGATTTGATGGAATAAATAAGGTAAAATTATACCCAGCAGCATAAGGGTCAGTAACCAGAGGTTTCAAATTTTAAGACTAGAAAATGAGCCTGAGACTACATTAGGAAATGTTACTTTCACTGAGTGAATTGTATTCTAGAATACACTGTCTGAAAGGTGCTAGAGGCAGATTAAATAACTTGTAAAATATAATTGGATAATACATAAAGGAAAAAGAATGACAGCTGTGGAGAAAGTTCCATCCTTCTGTTCTAACTTGAATGAACTGCCAAACATCTGGCTCCAGTGGAGTGGGCTGAAGGTGTGTACTTTAATGCTTGCTTTTGTTGTCACTTTTTATACAGCACATGATTGTTTTACTGTGTATGAAATTAGCACAGCTGTCATCTTGCTTTGAGAGTGGAAAGAAGGCATGATCACAAATCCTTCCTTAATAAGATGCTATTTGTATACAACTAGAATCAATGTAAAGTGAAAGATGAATTGAATATTCAGGTGTAACACTAGAGGGCAGCCAGATTCAGTTGGTTTCATTGAGTAGATAGGAGAAAGTGAGGTCTGCAGATGCTGGAGATCAAAGTTGAAACTTTATTGCTGGAAAAGCACAGCAGGTCAGGCAGCATCCAGGGAACAGGAGATTCGACGTTTCGGGCACAGGCCCTTCTTCAGGAATGAGCAGAGAGTGTTCAGCAGGAGAAGATAAAAGGTAGGGAGGAGGGACTTGGAGGAGGGGAGTTGGAAATGTGATAGGTGCAAGAGCCAACCGTGTGAAACTTTATCAAATGCCTTACTGAAGTCCATATACACCACATCAAC
>NC_057712.1:53753200-53790051 GCF_004010195.1 Chiloscyllium plagiosum
TCCAGGTGAATTTGAGGTCTGGGTGGAAGGTGTTAGTGTAGTGGATGAGCTGTTCAACCTCCTCGTGGGAGCACGAGGTAGCGCCGATACAGTCATCAATGTAGCGAAGGAAGAGATGGGGGGTGGGGCCAGTGTATTTGCGGAAGATGGATTGTTCCACATACCCTACAAAGAGGCAGGCATAGCTGCGGCCTATGCGGGTGCCCATGGCTACTCCTTTTGTTTGGAGAAAGTGGGAGGATTGGAAAGGAAAGTTGTTCAGGGTGAGGACCAGTTCGGTCAGTCGAAGGAGGGTGTCGGTGGAAGGGTACTGGGTGGTACGGCGGGAAAGGCAGAAGCGGAGTGCTTTGAGTCCTTCGTGATGGGGGATGGAGGTGTACAGGGACTGGATGTCCATGGTGAAGATGAGGCGTTGGGGACCGGGGAAGCGGAAATCCTGGAGGAGGTGGAGGGCGTGGGTGGTGTCACGAACGTAGGTGGGGGGTTCTTGGACTAATGGGGACAGGACCGTGTCGAGGTATGCCGAGATGAGTTCGTTTGGGCAGGAGCAGGCTGAGACGATGGGTCGTCCGGGGCAGTCAGGTTTGTGGATTTTGGGCAGGAGGTAGAAACGGGCGGTTCGGGGTTGTGGGACTATGAGGTTGGAGGCGGTGGATGGGAGGTCCCCTGAGGTGATGAGGTTATGGACGGTCTGGGAGATGATGGTTTGGTGGTGGGGGGTGGGGTCATGGTCAAGGGGGCAGTAGGAGGAGGTATCTGCGAGCTGGCGTTTGGCCTCAGCGGTGTAAAGGTCAGTGCGCCAAACTACTACTGCGCCTCCCTTGTCAGCTGGTTTGATGGTGAGGTTGGGGTTGGAACGGAGGGAGTGGAGGGCTGCGCGTTCCGAGGGTGAGAGGTTGGAGTGGGTGGGGGGAGTGTGGGAGTTCAGGTAGCGGTTAATATCGCGGCGGCAGTTTGCTATGAAGAGGTCGAGGGCAGGTAGGAGGCCAGCACGGGGTGTCCAGGTGGACGGGGTGTGTTGGAGGTGGGAGAAGGGGTCGTCAGAGGGTGAGTAGATAGACACAGCTACAAGCCTTCTTCGCTGTTTATTTCCAGAACACAAGGAGAAGGAAGAGCTAACGCGGTTAGATTAGATTAGATTACTTTACAGTGTGGAAACAGGCCCTTTGGCCCAACAAGTGCACACCGACCCGCCGAAGCACAACCCACCCATACCCCTACATTTACCCCTTACCTAACACTACGGACAATTTAGCATGGCCAATTCACCTGACCTGCACATCTTTGGACTGTGGGAGGAAACCGGAGCACCCGGAGGAAACCCACGCAGACATGGGGAGAATGTGCAAACTCCACACAGTCAGTCGCCTGAGGTGGGAATTGAACCTGGGTCTCTGGCGCTGTGAGTTTGCATTTGGTTTGCACATTTTCGGTCTGAACCTTATTAGTGATGTTGGTGCTGTTGCTTGTGCTGATACCTGCAGTCGGAGTAGTAGAGAAAATGGAAAGTGAATCTAAGTTTAATTAAGTTTCTCGTCGCTATCAGTTCACTGGGTAGTATCCTCTGAGTTGGATAAGTTTGAGTTTGTACTATTTTCCAGCACTTCCATATAAAAATCTAATACTGAGCAAGATTTGCAAGTCACATCTTTCAAATGTGATGTTTAAAATGAGGCTTCAATTGCCCCCACAGTTGGATGTAAAAGATTCTAAGGTGCTATCTCAGAAGTGGAGGGCAGTTACCCCAGTGTTCTGTCAAATTTTTATCCTTTATCCTTTATCCTTCATCCTTCAATGTGGTAATTATTACATTGTAGTTTGTGGCAGCTTAGTCTGTACAAAAGAGCTGCTGTTCTGCCTTTATGAAAAGCTGGAAAATCTTTGGTATGTGTGACAATTGTCAAAGTAGCTAATAAATAAATATTTTTACGGCTTATGAGGACTGCTTATTATCATGCGGCATCGTTTAGTAAAAAAGGAATGGCAATCCAAAGTTGGCTTTTTCATAACTATTCTGTGACTTGTCAAGAGCAGAGTATTTGCTACTGTCTATGGCAAAAGCAGCAGTGCTATAAAGTTGAGCATGAACTGGTTTTAATTTTCTTAATAGTTTTGATACTTGTGTTGTGGCAGATAACATTAAGTCAGTTGTAATCTTAGTTAAATTGTTGACCCATCATGCCTATTCCTTTCTCAAACTGTATGACATTTGCTACTGTTAGTCTGCACCAGTTCCCTCATGATTCCTTTGTTTTCTGAACTGAATAGGCTCCTGGTCCAATTTTATTAGTATCATCTTTGTTTTCACATTCAATTGCCTTGACGCTACTTATCTTTATTCACCAGCCAGTCAACCAAAGGAGGGCTCCAAGCTTTGTCAGTTTAGGTCTCTCACGCTCGCTCGCTCTCTACGTAATTGTGCGGTTTTGAGTCAAATTTTGTTCATTTGTCTTCCCTGTTTTATTATGTTAGAGGTGCTGTATAAATTCAGCAATGGTGGATTTTTGATTAATGTGACTTGCAAAAATTTTTCAAAATTTATAAAAGTCCTGAACTTTGAGATGTAGGGATCTGAAATAGCAACAAAATCTTACTGTGTCATAGAATCTAGTGGTCTAGACTTCTATTGTGGGTGTTTTCCATCAAAGAATTGCAGTACAACTGACTTTGTTTACCAATGTTCATTCAAACACAGAAAATGATAGAATACATTTTAGGTCATTGTGTAGAGAAAGCTTTGAACTTTTGCATTCCTTTCTTTTTGTGAGCGAAGAAGTGAGTTTGAAAGGCTTATTTCATAATAGAGTCACATACAGAGAGAGTCTTGAGTTCATTGCCTGGTCTATGCTGTGTTGGTTTCACCTATGGCAACAATTTGGGTTGTTGGTAAATGAAAAGGTGAAGTCAACAAAAATTCCTGGGCTGAGAAACAGCTGCCAGCGTCCATGGAATTGTGATCCCATTTTAACAAGTAAAAACTTTTAAAATCACTTGGAGATCAGAAGAATTTGTCATTTTTAATTCTAGTTCACTTTAGCAATAACATAACTGCACTTTTTGAATGAAGTTTTCCTTTATTGGAATGAATGATGAACCATAGTTATATGTCAGACACCTTCACTAATTAGATGTTCATTTGTTTGCTAAGTAGGAGCGTCAAAGTGCCCATTTTATACTTCATTTAGATAACTTTCATTTCTTCCAAAACGTAATATATAATTTTACTGGAAGATGATCACTTGCGTAACCTTGTCAGCATGTACGTTTGATTGTGTTCATCTGAAGCATTCAATGATATTTACTTCACTGATTGGATGAATTGAATCCTGTGAAACCTTCTGTTTGAATGGCTGTTACACAAGTAAAATTATATTGTGAAGAGTTACAAAATTGAATCACAGAGGACGTAATGCTGTTTTTAAAATGTCTTTTTCTTTTGTACACTGTTAGAGCAGAATGTTGGGTTGTAAGTTTGCTCGTTGAGCCGGTAAATTTGTTCTCCGATGTTTTGTCACCATGTTAGGTAACATCATCAGTCAGCATACGATGAAGCACTGGTGTTCAGTCCCGCTTTCTATTTGTGTGTCGTGGGGGGGATGACTTACCAGGGGTAAGTAACGGGGCTCATAGTTTAGGTGGGCTTGGATCGGCGCAACATCGAGGGCCCAAGGGCCTGTACTGCGCTGTATTCTTCTATGTTCTATGTTCTATGTCTGTTGTGGTGGGTGATATCACTTACGGTTCTTAGAAGTTGGTAAATAGGGTCCAAATTGATGTGTTTGTTAATGGAGTTACAGTTTGAATGCCAGGCCTCTGAGTTCCTGTGCATGTCTTTGTTTAGCCTGTCCCAGGATGGGTGTATTGTACCAGTTGAACTGGTGTCCCTCTTTGTTTGTGTGTATGGATACTAATGATAAATGGTCATGTCTTTTGGTGGCTACTTGGTGCTCATGTTCCCTGGTGGCTAGCTTGCAACCTTTTTTCTGTCCAATATAATGTTTGTTGCAGTCCATGCAAGGTATTTGTATATGACATTCATTCTGCTGGTTGTTGGTATGGGGTCACTTAAATTCATCAGGAGCTGTTTCAGGGTAGTGGTAGGTTTGTAGTCTGGTCATCTCAAAGATATCTTTAATGTATGGCAGGGTAGCTCGAGTCTCTGGTCGTGTTGTCTTCTTGTTTAGGCCTGTTGTGTAGGAATCAGCGGACTGCGCTTATTGGGTACCCTTTCCTGAATATGTTGTATAGGTGTTTTTCCTTGGCTTCTCATAGTTCCTAGGTGCTGAAGTGTGTTGTGGCTCATCTAAATAATGTTCTGATGCAGTTCCATTTGTGGGTGTTGAGATGATCGCAAATGTAGTTGAGTATGTGGTCAGTGTGTGGCTTTTCTGTAGATGCTGGTCTGCAGCTCTCGGTTTGGTTTTTCGTTCTAATGTGACATCTAGGAAGGAGAGTTTGTTGTCGTCGTCGTCGTCCTTTTACACCAATAAGGATGTTGTTTGTGTTAGTGGGTTTCTTCTAATTTGTTGCATTTTGTGATGAGAAAGGTGTTATCCACATTAAGGACCCAAAGCTTGGGCTGGATAGTAGGAAGCCCTTTGTCATCACAAAATGCAATATATTAGAAGAAACCCACCAAAACATAAGCAACGTCCTTCCTGGGATAAAGCTCATGAGAGAGGAAGAGAACAACAACATACTCCCCTTTCTAGATGTCACAGTAGAACGAAAACCTAATGGAGAGCTGAAGAACAGCATCTCCAAGAAAGCCACACACACTGACCAGATACTCAACTACAGAGCAATCATACCAACACCCACAAATGGAGCTGCATCAGAACATTACTTAAATGAGCCACAAAGCACTTCAGTGCCCAGGAACTACAAGAAGCTGAGATAAAACACCGGGTACAATGTATTCAGGAACAACGGGTACCCGATTTAAGCGCAGTCTCCCGATACCTAAACAAGAAGACACAACATGACCAGAGACTCGAGCTATCCTGCCATATGTTAAAGACATCTCTGAGATGACAACTAGACTACTCCTGACCCCTAGGCATCCTGGTAGCCCATAAACCTACCACCACACTGACAGAGCTCCTGATGAATGTAAAAGACCCCATAGCAACAACCAGCAGAATGAATGTTACATACAAAGTACCCTACAAGGTCTGCAACAAATATTACAGACGGGCTGGAAACTAGTCACCAGGGGACATGAGCACCAACGAGCCACCAAAAGGCATGACCAACTATCACCAGAATCTATACATACAAACAAAGAGGGACACCATTTCGACTGGGACAATACATCCATCCTGGGACAGGCTAAACAAAGACACGCACAGGAATTCCTAGAGGCCTGGCATTCAAACCGTAACTCCATTAACAAATCAGTTTGGACGCCATTTACCAACCTTCTCAGAAGAAGCAGAAGTGATATCACCCACCACAACAGACCAAAGTACATAAACAGCAAGCGGGACAGAACACCAGCACTTCTTCAGAGGGTCACTGGTGATGTTACCTAGCATGGTAATGAAACGTCTGAGAACAAATTTACCAGCTCAGTGAGCAAACTTATAACCTGATCCACAACTTGAGCTACAAATCTTCTCCAAAGCAGAATGTGTTATGACACAGAAAAATACAATAGACAGAAATGAAGTTAATGTTCCCTCCTCAGTAAATTACTACAACCAGCAAGTATCAAGTAGCAGCCAAAATGTTTTCTCATGAAAGAAGACACTCAGTGGGATAACTTTTGAGGTTGCTGCCATAGATCATTTCGATTAAGGAACGATGCTTAACTGAATCTGATGTTAAAGAGGGACAAAGTAAGTTTGTGAAACCAATTTAACCCTTTAGACAAATAAAAGGAAATTGTACATTTCCCTTCCATTTACCACTTCCACAGTTTTATATTAATCCTTAAGGGGGGGAAAAAAGGAACTTAACTGTTCTATGTTCACTGTAGTTTTTAATGTCATATTTGGCTATTATCATAACTGGATGGTTGTAGTACAGTGCTGCCACCAGTACCCCGTAGCCTTTTGTTTTCAAGCTGTTCTGACATGTTTTGAAAGTGGGGCAGGTAGGAGTTGAACCCAGCCTCCTGGCCCAGAGGCAGGGATATTGCCACTGTGCCTCAAGAGACATCCACACCACGCCTCCTCTCTATGCTCAGTTAAGGGTCTGCCTAATTATTAGTGAGAGTATAGACCACTTGTGAGTCTTAACAAGAAGACTTGCCGTAAATAGCAAGAGTTAGTTTATTGCATGATAACAATATGTACATGAGACATTGACTTCATTATGTGAATCTGTAGGGATCTAGATGTTACTTCTGACCCCATTGCAATCTCAATCAAGATTGTGATTCTTCAGTCAAAGATTATGACATTATCACATTGAGTTTTGTTCAACCTAATTTTGACATTAACTATTTCAGGACTATTACCTTACATAATATGCAATAAATAGAAATTTGAATACTGTCTGATTTCCACATAATAGCACTCAACTCGAGGGTGCACTTCTGTTGCTGATCAAGGTGAGGGTAGTGAAGTCTGCATAAAACCGGGATTATTGTTGAGATTTTCCCAGTCATTTGCTTTTGCACTGTTTGTGACCACAGCTGGTGGTATATGTAACTGCATTTACCCATAAAACATAGGATGTCCCATGTTTTGATTTATGCATTTATGCATATATTTTACCTTTTTTTCATTTCAACCATTTGGGAGATGGTAGTGTAACATTGCTGTCATTGTAGAAGGTTATTTTGACCTTTTTGTTTTAAGAGAGGGTTTAAGGCAGAGGCAGCAAACTGGCTGCTGAAGATGACTTAAATAAACAACTTGTGAGGCCTTTAGGTTTTTTTTAAGTTAGAAAATGGATGTGGCCAACTCTCTCAGATCCAGATTTCTGGGTTTTGATTTTTTTCAGTAACTGCAGAAGCTATTTGGGGCCTCAAAGTTTGAGATTTCACTGAATATTTCTTGGATGCTACACTTTGAATTTTCTCTTGGTGAATTTTCTACCTGGATTTGAGAACTGCATGTGACAATCTGTCTGAATTTGCCTTTTTGCCAAGGGATGTCTTAATGGGATGTGATTGTATTGGAACTTTATCTATTATCCATTTGTTATTCCTACTATAGTGTTTAAATAACTTGTTTTGTTTAATGTTGAGTAGTTTGACCAGTTGCCTCACATATGGAACACTCACTTCACATCTACCTTTTAAAAATAAGAAAGCGTCTAGGCTATGTTCTTAAAACATTTTGAGGGGGGTCTGGTCTGGTCCAGCGGTGTGGTGGGAATGTAATTAGACAAGTACTCCAGAAGCCCTGACTAATGTTGTGAGGACATGGGTTCAAAGCCCACCATGATGAATTTGAAGTCAAATTTTGAAAGTCTGGAATTGAAAGTTAGTTTCGTGGTTACCATTACTATCTGATCCACAAACGTCCTTCTGGGAAGGAATCCTTACCTGGTCTGGCCCACATGTGGCTCCAGCTGCACAGAAAAGTGGTTAACTCACAAACAACTGGTAAGTCTCTGTTTGAGTTCACTTAGGAATTGGCAACAAGCGCTAGTCTTACCAGCGAAGCTTGCATCCCATGAAAAAATGAAGTTGGTGAAAGTCCAGACTTCAAACAAGACAATTAACTGAGGTATTAAGTTTCATTTTGTTTGTGTAATGTTTGAGAGTTAATGTGTAAAATCTTATTTTTATGTTAGTTAAAACTTAATATTTAGCTTTGTCCCAGTATTCATAATTTTTCAGATGCCCACTACAGAACAGTACATCTGCTTCAAGGTATCTGAAGTCATAGAATCCGATGTACAGCATGGAAACAGACCCTTTGGTCCGACCCGTCCATGCCCACCAGATATCCTAACCCAATCTAGTCACACCTGCCAGCATCCGGCCCAAATCCCTCCAAACCCTTCCTATTCATATACACATCCAAATGCCTTAAATGTTGCAATTGTACCAGCCTCCACCATTTCCTCTGGCAGCTCATTCCATACCCGTACCACCCTCTGTGTGGAAAAAGTTGCCCCCTTAGGTCTCTTTTTCTTATCTTTCCCGTCTCACCCTAAACCTATGCCCTCTAGTTCTGGACTCCCTGACCGAGTAATGCCATTGAATTTTCCAGGTTATTTTAAATAGTACTATCTGCTGTTCAAAATCCAAACTTCCACCAACTTTATTTCTTCATGGATGCAAGCTTTGCTGGCAGGGCTGGTATCTGTTACCAATCCTTAATTGACCTTAAACTAAGTAACATACCAAGCAGTTCTGAGTTAACCACTTTACAGTGCAGCCTTATCACTGGATGATTGAGTAATAAAATGCATTATTATTTTGCAATATATGCAAAATTAATGCGAACTTTACTTCTGACATCATGCTGAAAGTTTAGTTTAATGTTTTATACTTGAGCAACGCATAAAGAAACAAGCATGAATACCTTTGGTGTTCCTGGTTCTTTGAGTGCAGAGACATCTTGGTACCAAATTATTAAGCCAAATATCATTTCTTGCCAATATAGGAACATGAGTAGCCCATTTACCTCCATTTGAGCCTTTTTTCTGCATCCCTAACTAGAAGAAATAGTTTATCTTTTTTTTAAATCTGTTAAATCTTGAATTTGGTCATAACTTAACCTTTTTGAAATTCTGCAGAAAATTTGTATAATCTCTCCTCATAACCCCTGATGTCTGTTTTATTCCCTACAGTATCAATATATCCTTTCTAAGGTGTGGTACCCAGCTCTGATCATAGTACTCCTAGTGGGGTCTAACTGGGTTTTGTATAGCCACAGCATAATTTCTGCATCTTTGCACTCTAGTGCTCACAATATAAAAGCCAACATTCCATTGGCTTTTTTTAAGATTAGATTCCCTACAGTGTGGAAACCGGCCTTTCAACCCAACAAGTCCACACTGACCCTCCAAAGAATAACCCACTCTGATCCATTCCCCTATCCAATGTTTACCCCTGACTAATGCACCTGACATTATGGGCAATTTAGCATGGCCAATTCATCTGACCTACACATCTTTGGATTGTGAGAGGAAACTGGAGCATGTGGAGGAAACCCATGCAGACAGGGGAGAATGTGCAAACTCCACACAGACAGTCACCTGAGGTGGGAATCGAACCTGTGAGGCAGCAGTGCTAACCACTGAGCCACCGTGCCATCCCATGGCTTTCTTGAAATTTCTTTGTTTTTCACTTGCTTATGACATTTTAAAGATCTATTCATCTAAACCTGCAAGTATCTTTGAACATCCACTGTTTTTAACTTCATTTACCATCTAGTAAGTACCCTATCTATCCTTTCTCAGTTCAAAAGGGATAACCTCACCCTTCTTACATTGAACACCATCTACCACAGTTTTGCCTTTTCACTTGGTCTGTCAATATCCTTTTATTATTTTATGCTATCATTTATGTTGTCCACAATGCCTCCTTACTTTGCATCATCAGCAAATTTGGATGTGGACTTTGTTTTTCATTATTCAGTCTGTGAAAAATGTTTAAATACCTTAATGATAACACTCGCTTCAGTTCATTCTCTGATTGTGCCTACTTCACGTATGTAGTAGGTAAAGCTTTGTATCTGACTACTGTGTACAAGATATTGCCAGAACAGGAGTTTATTGGGCAATTGCTTATGCACATAGCAATGATGGTTTCCTGATGCTTACTGCATAAATGAAATTACACTAAGGATAGCATATGAAAGATGAATTCACCAAGGCACATCACTGGCCATCATAAGTATGACTTGTGGAGCAGGGGGAGGGAGCATAGGGGAGCAGGAGATAAAACTTTTCAACAGACTGTGGAGGGAAAGATTTAAACTGATGGACATTTCATTTGCCTTAATGAAATGTATGTAATGCCAAAAGCCAATCAAAGTAACGCTTACACATATAGTAGGTACAACAGGCTAATGTTGACATCTTAAAGTAGGTTCAATTATTGACAAAGCCTAACATAAGAATCTTTATACTTTCTGATGTATAGTATTATGATTTTCACATTATTTTGTTCTTAATAGGTCCACGAATGTGTATTTTAAAGTGGTCAGAATTTATTTAAGTTATAGACTTTCTTAACCATATGTCTGTTTTAAATGTTTATTAGCATATGCAATGTCATAGTATAAAACTTGGGGCGTAGGTAGTTCACTATTGTTTTGGCCAAGGCAATGATTCAGTCACTTGCCAACTAGCCTACACCCTTTCCTTTTGTAGTGTAGTCAGTTCTGCTATAATAATTTTCTTCAGCACAAATTGGCTTTAACACGATTGAAGAATTTAGATAGTTATTTGTAGAACATGAACTTTCCTTACATGTATTGGCTATAATTTGATTCCAGCCCAAATACTTTAAATGGGGCGGCCATTGCACGATTTTCTTACAACGTGAGACTAGAACTATATTGTTATATCAGAACCGACCATATAAATTCTTGCGATTGTTTGTTTGAAAAATTACCTTCATGTGTTCATTCTAATGAAGGCAAAACAAAAGGCATTGGCAGTATCATTCATTGGTCAGCAACAGGTTTGTTCTGTTGATTTTGTTGCTCTGAATTGATTCGCTGGTAACGTGTTGTCTAGATCTCTTTCAACTTAACATTTAGCTATTTAAACTTAATTGATAGTGTACGTTTACCACACATTTCCAATGCATAATACTCTCCCCAACCTTATTTAATTTTATCTTCCACTCATCAGTAATGCAATATTTTGTGCATGCATTTTAGATGTTTTTTTTAATTGTTTGGACACAATATTTAGTGCTGCATGCAATTCTGGTCACCATATAGAGAACGCAAAGATGAGACTAGAATGCATAAATTTACATATCAGAAAAGGGTTGACAACCCGAGGTTTGTTTTTCTTGGAACAATAAATTTAAAAGATGTTACCTTTATGATCATCTTTAAAATCATGGAAGATTTGTCTAGATTGTATAGATCGAGCGAATGTCATAGAGATCTACAGGACAAAAACAGGCCTTTAACCCATTGCATCCGCGCTAGTGAAAAATCAATCGCTTAACTATTCTAATCCTGTTTTTTTTTCAAGCTCTTGGCTCATTGTCCTCTATGTCTTGGCATCTCAAGTGACCATCAAATTATTACTTAAATGTTGAGGGCTTCTGCCTCTACCACCTTTGCTAGCAGTGAGTGTCAGATTCCTGCCACCCTCTGGGTGGTGATGACTTTCCTCCAACCTCCTCTAAATCTTCTGCGCCTTATCTTTTAAATCTATACCCCCTAGTCTGAACCTGCACATCTAACTTTGTCTGCTGTTTGGTTTCAGTCTTTTCTTGACATTGTTTTAAGAAAAATAAACAAACTTCAAAGCTGACCTTGGAGAAGCCTGGTGTGTGGAGGAACACACAGCAGGGGAGCAGCTAAGTGTAACTGCAAGAGCAACCTTCACAGAGGCAGTAACAACTTTTGAGTTGGAGGAGTTCGTTCAAACAAACCAAGCAGTTTATTACGAGCAGTTACCCTGTTCAAAGTTTGTGCGAAGATTTGTAGCTCGGGTGCTCGTTGTTGTGGTTCTGTTCGTCGAGCTGGAAGTTTTTGTTGCAAACGTTTCGTCCCCTGGCTAGGCGACATCATCAGTGCTTGGGAGCCTCCTGCGAAGCGCTTCTTTGATGTTTCCTCCGGTGTTTATAGTGGTCTGTCCCTGCCGCTTCCGGTTGTCAGTTTCAGCTATCCGCTGTAGTGGTTGGTATATTGGGTCCAGGTCGATGTGTTTGTTGATGGAGTTTGTTCAACAAACACATTGACCTGGACCCAATATACCGGCCACTACAGCGGACAGCTGAAACTGACAACCGGAAGCGGCAGGGACAGACCACTATAAACACCGGAGGAAACATCAAAGAAGCGCTTCACAGGAGGCTCCCAAGCACTGATGATGTCGCCTAGCCAGGGGACGAAACGTTTGCAACAAAAACCTCCAGCTCGGCGAACAGAACCACAACAGTTACCCTGTATTTACAGGGAGAGGAGTTCCAAGTAGACCTGCAGGAATACATGAGCACAAATTACAGCTTTTTATACACAAATAAACAACTTGCCCAGCAATTGTCAGGCCCCCTTTCCTAGTGTGGTCACTCGGTCACATCATGTGCTTTCGTTTTAGTTTGATAGTTTAATCGGCTATCAACTTTGTCAGCGATTCCTGTCCTATTGTTCTGTCTAATCTCATCGATCAGCTATCCAACGGTCTGGATGCATGGTCCTGTGGTCAGAGAGCTGTCGGCCATTTCAACATAGTTGGTAGACCACATTGTTCTACTGGAAATAAGCCTAGCTTAAGCATTCTCAGTAAACTATTTCATGTTGGTTCTACAATGCTTATGTGTATCTGGGTGATTCTTCCCTTTCAGTAACTTTTCTTGTAATTCTACACTAGTGAGTAGAGTGGGTTTTTTTATTAAACGTTTTTTTATTGAGATTTGCCTTTTGATTTTTTTTTAATAGAGGTTTATAAAATTTTGAGGGGCATGAATAGGGTAAATAGACAAGGTCCTTTTTCTGAGGTGGAGGAGTCCATATCTCGAGGACATAAGCAGTATTCCAAGTGCGGTCTATAGAGCTGCAACAAGATCTCACGACTCTTAAACTCAATTCCCCTGTTAATGAAAGCCAAAACACCATATGCTTTCTTAACAACCCTGTCCACTTGGGTGGCCATTTTAAGGGATCTATGTACCTATACACCAAGATCCCTCTGTTCCTCCACACTGCCAAGAATCCTATCCTTAATCCTGTACTCGGCTTTCAAATTCGACCTTCCAAAATACATCACCTCGCATTTATCCAGGTTGAACTCCATCTGCCACCTTTCAACCCATCTCTGCATCCTGTCAATGTCTCGCTGCAACCTACAACAGCCCTCTATGCTGTCAATGACGCCTCCAACCTTTGTGTTGTCTGCAAACGTGCTGACCATCCTTCAATCCCCTCATCCAAGTCATTAATAAAAATTACAAACAGTAGAGGCCCAAGGACAGAGCCCTGTGCAACACCACTCACCACTGACTTCCAGGCAGAATATTTTCCTTCTACTACCACTCGCTGTCTTCTGTTGGGCAGCCAATTCTGTATCCAGACAGCTAAGTTCCCCTGTATCCCATTCCTCCTGACCTTCTGAATGAGCCTACCATGGGTAACCTTATCAAATGCCTTGCTGAAGTCCATATACACCACATCCACCGCTCAACCCTCATCAACTTTTCTAGTCACATCCTCAAAGAACTTGATTTAAGGTTTGTGAGGCATGACCTGCCCCTCTCAAAGCCGTGTTTACTGCATTTAATCAAGCCATGTTCTTCCAGATGGTCATAAATCCTATCCCTCAGAATCCTTTCTAACACCTTGCAGACGACAGACGTGAGACTTACTGGTCTGTAATTGCCGGGGAATTCCCTATTTCCTTTCTTGAAGAGAGGAATTACATTTGCCTCTGTCCAGTCCTTGGGTACGATTCCAGTGGAGAGTGAGGATGCAAAGATCTTTGCAAGTGGCGAAGCAATTGCATTTCTCGTTTCCCAAAGCAGCCGAGGACAAATCTGGTCCGGGCCTGGCAACTTGTCAATCTTAATGTTTGACAAAAATTCTCAGCACGTCAGCTTTCTCTATCTCTATCCATTCCAGCATGCACACATGCTCTTCAAAGGTTTCGTTCACTACAAAGTTCGTTTCTTTCATAAAGACAGAAGCAAAAAACTCATTTAGGGCTTCCCCTACCTCCTGAAGAAGGCCTGAAGAAGGGCATGTGCCCGAAACGTCGAATCTTCTGTTCCCTAGATGCTGCCTGACCTGGCTGTTCCAGCAATAAAGTTTCAGCTTTGATCTCCAGCGTCTGCAGACCTCACTTTCTCCTTCCCCTACCTCCCCAGACTCCACACACAAGTTCCCTATGCTATCCCTAATCGGCCCTACTCTTTCTTTGACCATTCTCTTATTCCTCACATAAGTGTAAAATGCGCTTGTGTTCTCCCTAGTCCGTTCTGCCAAGCCTTTTTCTTGCCCCTCCTGCCTCTCCTCAGACCATTTTTGAGCTCCTTCCTCGCCTGCCTGTAATCCTCTAGAGCTGAGCTTGACCCTTCCTCCACCTTATGTAAGCTACCTTCTTCCTTTTGATGAGAAGCTCCACCACTCTCATCATCCAAGGTTCCTTTATCTTACCCCTTCTTGCCTGTCTCAGAGGGACATATTTATTCATCACTCACAACAACTGTTCCTTAAACAGTCTATCTATAGTGCCTTTACCATGGATCAATTGCTCCTCGTCTTAACTCATGTCTAATCGCATCATAGTTTCCTCTTCCCTAATTAAATATCCTCCCATTTTGCCTAATCCTCTCCTTCTCCATAGCTATGGAGAATGTGAGGCAGTTGTGGTCACTATCACCAAAATGCTGTCCCACCACAAAATTTGATACCTGCCCCGGTTTGTTTCCGAGCACCAAGTCTAGAATGGCCCCTCCCCTCGTTGGCCTGTCAACATTTCGTGTCCTCACCTAATAGTTGTGACGTACAGCTTATTAACCTGGAAATGTGATTCTCTCTCTTTATGGCCAACCTTACTTTCATTTTTGCATCAAGATGTTTATAGATGCAGCCGTCTTCAAATGAACAACAGGTGTTGGTCTCAGCTTAACATTTATAATAACTTATAAATTGTGTGCAACAAATGAGATTTTATTCCATTGTGATGTAATCTATTACTGTTGCATACCCTAATAAAAGTCTTTCTGGCAAAATTGGCTGTAAAATGTTCCAAAAGCAACACTGGAGCTTACTGAACTCATTTCAACAAGTCAAGGTAAAATATACAATTTAATTCAGTCTTTTATAAAATTGAAATGTCAGGTGCTGACACTGCAGCTCTTGGAACAAATGAACATAAACAGTTCTTAAAAGTTTAGAATTTTCAAATGTTATCTATTGGCAGTCAACCAAAAATTAAAGGTACCCAAAGCTTCGGTGAAATTGCAAATTTCTAGGATTACTTGATTGTATGGAGTCTCATTCTAACTAATTGCTATACCAGAATACCTCCGAGTTAACACATTGTTCAAAATATTTGGTAATCTAGGAAAGAATGAGGCAGAATATGCAGATTTTACTTTTAGTCACTATTACAGATCTGCATTACTTCAAGTAGTTTTGTTGAGTAGAATATGTTCAAATATTTCCAGCATAGTTGGGAATGGAAAATATTGAAGACTTTTACAATGATGTAAAAGTTGCAAGCCTTGCACTTGATTGAATTTTTTAGTAAATTTCATTTCAGTATTAACTGTTGCGTTCACACTAGGGTTATTGCTCATTTAAATGAAATTTGAATGAAAAAGTTAAATTGTTACACTCCATAACAAAGTATTTGACCACAGAAATATTCATAACATTCACATATTCAAATATGGAAATGTAATTTTCGTTTTACAAAAACGTCTCATGTAATACCAATTCATCCAAGCTAAACCTGCCCCAAATATTTTGGGTTAATATTTCTATAAGTCTTAAGGCATATCTTCTTTCTCTTATTTTAATTCTGTCATACTAAACACCTTCTTAGCCTGCCATGACACCAATACAGTTCTACGTGGGTGTCATTATGTCAAATAATGCTGCATCTGCATTTCAAGTTTGTTCGAAACGGCTGTTCTATAACTGGCAGCAAAACCACTCCTAAAGTTTTGGTGCCACTAAAGTTGGAGTACCCCATTTTCTTTTTACTATATTGCCTTCAACAAGCAGTGTACAACTAAGAAGACTTAGTGATGGAAAGATCAATATTAACAAAATATGCCATCAACCAGGTAGAAAATTGGATCTAAATGAGTGGAAGCCTCCACTTCAGAAAAGCAAAGTCAAAAGGGGCATTTTTCAGATTGGTTGATTCATGCTATCCAGTTTAATAAGTGGCTGGTCTGGGAGAGAAAATAAGGTAAGTTGTGTACCAACTGAATGAACTCCAGGGCCCATTTTGCACTCTTTCCAAAATTGGAAATTCACATCAAATGAGTGGAATTACAGATTAGAAGACATGAACAAGAAATGGTACAATATGCAGGTAAGATTATTTGATAGACATCTTCACAGTGACAGCACAACATAGGGTTCTGTGCTTATGAAAACAAAGGAGACTTGAAAGCAAATGGGCATGACTTAAAGGAGAAAGTTTCATAAATTATGAGAGAAGTAGGAGCAAAAATAGGAAAAGGAATAGATTTGCTAAATCCATTTACTGTACTGAAACATACCTTTGAAATATCTACACCAAGGCTGGTATCCCATCAGCAAGTCACTCTTTATTTAATTGTGCACACTACAGTGGATGTGGCCAGACAGTTTGGATTCCGTCGGTTAACCAAGATTAGATCTTCTATGTTCATTTTTTTTTTTAATTTTGTTTTTTTTTAAACTGCTGCATCCTCCAAGGATCCTGTTCTTCCTTGAATTAGTCTTTCTTTTTATATACCGTATATACTGTTGACATTGGTTTTCATATTTCTCTCCTAATCCAGTTTCTTTCACTTTTTGTTAACTTTCAGTTTGCTAAAATGGTTAGCACTGCTGCCTCACAGCATCAGAGACCCAGGTTCAATTCCAGCCCAATTCCAGTCTGTGAAGTTTTTGCATTCTTCCCATGTCTGCATGAGTTTCTTCCAGGTGCTCCGGTTTCCTCCCACAGTCCAAAAATATGCAGGTTAGGTGCATTGGCCATGCTAAATTGCCCGTAGTGTTCAGGGATGTATAGGTTAGGTGCATGAGTCAGGCGTAGATGGGTTTGGGCAGATACTCTCCGGAGCGTTGATGTGGACTTGTTGGGCCAAGGGGCCTGTTTCCACCCTGTGTAGGGGTTTTAATTCAGATACTCACGATCAACCCTGTTGTAGAGTTCTGCAGCATGGAAAAATTCCCCTTGGCCATCCCCACTAACTCCATTTCCCTGTACTTGGCCTATATCCTTCTAAGAGGAAGTGAGGACTGCAGATGCTGGAGATCAGAGCTGAAAATATGTTGCTGGAAAAGCGCAGCAGGTCAGGCAGCATCCAAGGAGCAGGAGAATCGACATTTCGGGCATGAGCCCTTCTTCAGGAATGAGGAGAGTGTGCCAAGCAGGCTAAGATAAAAGGTAGGGAGGAGAGACTTGGGGGAGGAGTGTTGGAAATGCGATAGGTGGAAGGAGGTTAAGGTGAGGGTGATAGGCCAGGGTGGGGGCGGAGGCGGAGAGGTCAGGATGAAGGTTTAGGAAGGTGGTGCTGAGGTCGAGGGTTAGGGTTAGTCCGGGTGTCCCAGAGGTGTTCTCTGAAACGTTCCACAAGTAGGCGGCCTGTATCCCCAATATAGAGGAGGCCACATCGGGTGCAGCGGATGCAATAGATGATGTGTGTGGAGGTGCAGGTGAATTTGTGGCGGATATGAAAGGATCCCTTGGAGCCTTGGAGGGAAGTAAGGGAGGAGGTGTGGGCGCAAGTTCTGCATTTCTTGCGGTTGCAGGGGAAGATGGTGGGAGTGGAGGTTGGGTTGGTGGGGGGTGTGGACCTGATGAGGGAGTCATGGAGGGAGTGGTCTTTTCGGAATGCTGATAGGGGAGGTGAAGGAAATATATCCCTGGTGATGGGGTCCGTTTGGAGGTGGTGGAAATGACGGCGGTTGATACGATGTATATGGAGGTTGGTGGGGTGGTAGGTGAGGGCCAGTGGAGTTCTGTCCTGGTGGCACCCCCCAAGATGTCCCATAATACCCTGAAGAACTTTACACTCGGCCCGTCCAGCCCCGGGGACTTGCACCACTAGAGACAAGTGAGGGCACTGGTCAGCACTAAGGTGAAGGAGCGTCAAACCTTCTGGTGTCCTCTGGGCTGAACTGTGGCAGGTCCTCCCACAGAACTCTGCAAGCATCCTCGCCGGACGGATCCGGAGAGAACTGAGCTGTGTAAAAAGCGTGAATCTGGGCTCTGACGCCCTCCAATCCAAGATGAGGGACCTGTTGTCAGCCAGCAGCAGCACAAGTAGAAGAAAGGAGTGCCACGGTTCAGGTCCAGGAGGAGCCGAATCCGTGACCTCATGTACGCGCCCCGGTACCTGACAAGTTGCAAGTCTCCGAGCGTGATATTCTTCACTTTGTACACCCCTTGCAGGGCCGGGTCCACATTGAGCTGACTGAGACGTGACTCCAGATCGAAAACCACCTTTTCCAACTTCTCGATCCTGGATTTCTGCCTCTTTGACCCCCTCCCCCTCCCCAAAATCTACTCATAGAAGATGTGGACACGAGCCTTCACCCCCACCCCCACCATAGCCTCAGGCAGGGGAGGTCTCTTGGCTCCCTTCTCTAGCCAGCCCAGAACCAACGAAACGAGTCCTGGAACCGCTCATCCTCCAGCAGCAGGTTGTTAAAGTGCCAGTATGTGGACTCCAGCTGGGCGCTGAACAGAAGGAGTCCTGCCCACACCAGGTGATGGTCCGTACACGGCACCTGCTGCATGGAGACCACCGGAAAACAGGAGGCATATGCCTGTGAAATGTACAGGCGGTCGATTCTGGATGCTCTGACTCCAGGTCTCATGAAGATTAAGCTGATGAAGTCGAGATGGAGATTCTGTCAGACATGCACCGGGTTGAAAGACCTCAAGTCTTCCAAACTCCTCCCTGATGCCAAACCAGAACAAGCACCTCAACACCTGATAGGTGTGTCCCTGTTGGGCAGGGAGGAAGTGATAAGGTAAGGAAACCATGGTTTACTACAGAAATTGCATCTCTTGTTAAGCAGAAGAAGGAGACTTATGCATTGATGAGGCAAGATGGTTCAGATGAAGCGATGGAGAGCTACAGATCTGCTAGGAAGGATTTGAAGAGAGAGTTAAGAGCAAAGAGAGGACATGAGCAGTCTTTAGCAAATAGAATAAAGGAGAACCCTAAAGCTTTCTATAGGTATGTGAGGAATAAAAGGATGACTACAGTAGGAATAGGGCCAGTCAAAGACAGAAGTGGGAAGTTGAGTGTGGACCCTGTGGAGATTGGAGAAGTGCTAAATGAACGTTTCTCATCGGTTTTCACTCCGGAAAAGGAGAACGTTGTAGAGGAAAAGAAATGAGGTACGAGATATTTGACTAGAAAGGATTAAAATTAGTTACGAAGACGTGTTATCAATTCTAGGAGGAGTGAAAGTAGACAAGTCCTCTGGGCTGGATGGGATTTCAGAGGATTCTCTGGGAAGCTAGGGAGGAAATAACAGAGCATTTGGCTTTGATAATTGAGTCGTCATTGTCTACAGGTTTAGTACCAGAGGACTGGAGGATTGCAAATGCTGTGACCTTGTTCAAGAAGGGCAGTAGACATCACCCAGGTAATTCTAGACCAGTGAGCCTGCCTTCTGTTGTAGGAAAGGGTTTGGAAAGGATTATAAAAGATAACATTTATAATCATCTAGCAAGCAACAATTTGATTTCAGACAGTCAACATGGTTTCGTCAAGGGCAGGTCGTGTCTCTCAAATATCATTTGAGTTTTTTGAGGAGGCGATGAGAGCAGGGCAGTTGAAGTGGTATACATGGACAACAGTAAAGCCTTTGATAAGGTTCCACATGGTTATCTGTTGGAGAAAATGCAGAGGAATGGAATTGAGGGTGATTCAGCAGTTTGAATTAGAAACCGGCTTTCTGAAAGAAGGCAACGAGTGGTGGTTGATGGAAAATATTCAGCCTGGAGTACGGTTACTAGTGGTGTGCCACAAGGATCTGTTTTGGGACCACTGCTGTTTGTCATTTTTATAAATGACATGGACGTAGGCATAGGTGTATTGATTAGTAAATTTTCAGACGACACTAAAGTCTGTGGAGTAGTGGACAATTTGGAAGAACGTTATAGGTTGCAGAGGGCTTTGGATAAACTGCAGAATTGGGCTGAGAGGTGGCAAATGGAGTTCAATGCAGCTAAATGTGAGGTGATGCACTTTGGGAAGAATAACAAGAAGGCAGAGTACTGGGTCAATGGAAAGATTCTTGTAGTGTGGATGTGCAGAGGGATCTTGGAGTCCATGTACATACTTCCCTGAAAGTTGCCACCCAGGTTGATAGTGCTGTTAAGAAGGCATACGGTATGTTAGGTTTCATTCGTAGAGGGATTGAGTTCCAGAGCCGCAATGTCATGCTGCAGCTTTAAAAAATGCTAGTGTGGAATATTGTGGTCGCCATGTTTTGGGAAGGATGTGGAAGCATTGGAAAAGGTGTAGAGGAGATTTACCAGGATGTTGTCTGGTCTTATATGGAAAGGCTGAGAGACTTGGGTCTATTCTTATTGGAAAGAAGGCTAAGAGCGCATTTGATAGAGACATACGATGAAAGTCTTTTTCCTAGGATGGTCCAGGCTGCAGCACTTGCCATGGAACTGGATGTCCCAGGCAGGAACTGTTATTGGAGTCTCAGTGGTGGTTGTGGCCTAATCCAGCCCAAAATCTTTTTTAAAAGTCAATGTAGCAGCTCAAGAGCACTCTCCTAACAGTGCACTGGCTCTGGCTAGCCAGCTTAGAATCAATTCTCTAATTTCCTGGTTATAGTTCTTTTTAAATCCAAGTGGGGTGTATGTGTGTAGGCGCAAGGCACAGTGAAAACACCAAGGTAAATAACTTTGTAAACATTCCACCACCAGGGAAAGCACCCAAGTAGTCAAGGAACCAGTGACAATCAGAGCCCCATGTGGGCAATGCCTATGTGAAAGACAAAAGTGAAGGGGAGGGATTGGATCAAATCAAAATAGAGTTGGAAGGGGAAATAAAGCACTCCAGCCCACCTCTCCCAAAAGACATTGTGTGTTAATGGACACAGTGTGGTCGTTCTCCAGGGGCACCTGGACTTGAACATAACTACAGGGCAAACAGTCAGACATAACAACCCCGTCCACGTCCTGCCTGGACCTGTTTATAATCGCCTAGTTATACATTGGTTAATTTTTTTTCTTTAATGCGCGTACGCTACTGTTGTACAGCAGTAGTGCTTATTTTTCCTCCACAGCACCCATGTTGTGTGCATGTGTAAGTGTAGGAGTCAGTAAAAACAAAATAAAGCATAATTTTATTAAATATTTCCACCACCAGGAAAAAAAGAACCCAGGCAGTCAGTGAACCAGTAACAGGCAAAGCCTGAAATAAGCAATGCTTACATGAAAACAAAAGGGAGGGGAAGGGGAGGGTAGGGATTTAATCAAAATAAAATTGGAGGGGGGAAGTAAAGTAATCCACTGTTTATGGTTCTCCCCTCTCCCTAAAGTCATCAAGAATGTTGGTGGACACTGCATGCTCCTTCTCCAGCGACACCTGGTCTTGAATGTAATTGTGGAAAGGGGTAGACAATCAGCCTTAACGCACTGCCTGGAACTGTTAATAATCTCCTGGTTATTTTTTTTTTCAATACAAATATCTCTCTTAGTAGTTAACTTGTGGACTATGTACCACACCTTTCCTTGTGCTACCTGAACTGATGCCAATTTAGTCAGGGTGGTATACATAAAGAAAACGCACAACTGTGGATTCTTGTCCTTGCATTTATAAATTTTTATTTTGATTTGATTTTTGATTATTTATTACTGCCATGTATACTGAGATATAGTGAAAACTGTTGTCTTACATGCTTTATAGGCAGATCATACTATACAAGTGCATCAGGATACAATGTTACGCCTGCCAAGAAGATGCAGAGAGAGATCAGCATTAACATTTAAGAAGTCCATTCAAAAGTCTGATAACAGTGGAAACGGTGTTCATGAATCTGTACGTGAATTATATCTTCTGCCTGATGGAAGAGAGTAATCTCAGTCACCACAAATAGTTGAGTGATCAATTAGATATCAACGTTGATTTATTTGTCTTTGTGATTTTATTGTACCATCATGACCCAGATGAGAGGAGAGCACTGTAACTCTAATTCCACAATGCAGATTGCATCATAAAGTTGAGTATATTTTGCGACCATGATAGTACAGGAAGACAGTCTTGCCTGATGGCACTGATATTCTTAATATGCACCTAGAAATGAGGTCAGCACCTACACTGCTAATAGGTGTAACAAAAATACCAAAAAAACTATGAATGCTGGAAATCAAGCTGGTAGTCAATCGCCGTAGAATTTTATATGGTAAAGGGAATGATTAGAGGTCTTGTGGCCGAAACTATCCCAACCTATTCTCAAAGTATGATTCAAACAAGAACTGAAATTGCTGGACGAACTCGGTCTGCCAGCATCTGCCAATAGACTTATATCTGATCCTGCTGATGTGATCTTTGCACTTGCCAGAGCTATTGCCTGATCCACCTGGCTCTGGCTCTCCCACAGTGAGCTCATCTCACTGTCCAACTAGACACCCTCCACCCCCTTGTGAGCTCAGCTCTCTGAAGTGCTTGACCCTCTGTTCTGCCATGAAGTCCGCTTGCACCTGACCTCTCCCACGATGAGCTCATGAGAGAAATTCTTGAAGTTTCTATGATCAGATTGGAGAAACAAACTCACTTGCATTTGACAAACCTGTCTGCCCCTTTGACTTTCTTTCCCACTTATTTTTTCTTTTGCCTTAAACAATCGAAATAAAATTTATTTTAGCCAAGTTATGCCTTTTATCACTTCCTCACCTACACTCCTAGCTTCTCCAGGCCCTCTGCAGCCTGTCCCTCCTCCTATCTTTGTCATCTACAAACTTAGTAACAATGCCATCAGTCCCTTCATCCAGATCATGAATATGTAGTGCGAGTAGTTGTCCCAACATTGACTCCTGTGGAATTCCACTAGTTAGCTGCTACTAGCCTGAAAAAGACCCCTTTATCTGTACACTCTGCCTTCTGCCAATCAGCCAGTCCTTATCTATGCCTTGTCCCTAACACCATGGGCTGTTTGTTTTTTTTTAAGCAGCTTCCTATGTGGCACCTTGTCTAAGGCTTTCTGGAAATCCAAATAGATCACATTCACTGACATTCCTTTATTTAATTTATTACCTCCTCCAATGATTCCAACAGATTCATCAGATGTTGACTGAAGCCGTGCTGACTCAGCCCTATTTTGCCATGCACTTTCAAGTACTCTGCAATTTCATCCTTAATGATGGTCTCCAAAGTAATTAAATTACCAAAATCAAGCTAACTGGCCTGTAATTTCCCAACTTTCCCCCTTCCTCCCCTCTTAAGCTGAAGTGTTTTCTCTGAGCCATTTTCCACTCCTTTGGGATCGACCCTGACTCCAGTGATTCCTGAAACACTGCCGCCAATGCTTCCACAGTCTCCTCAGCTATCTTGTTCAGACCCTTGGGATGTAGTACATCAGGTCTGGGTGATTTATCCACCTTCAGACCTTTTCAGCCTCTCCAGGAGCTTCTCCTTAGTGATGGCCAATGCACTCATCTCTGGCCCCTGATTCTTCTAAAGGTCTGATATTCTACTGGTGTCTTCTGTCATGAAAACTGATGCAAAACATCTATTCAGTTCCTTGGCCACTTCTTGGTTCCCTACTGCTACTTCTCCAGCTTTGCTTTACAGTGGTCCAACATCCACTCTTGCCTCTCGCACCTTTTTGTTTATTTTTATATATATTATATTATATTATATATAACTCTTGCAATCTTTTATTAGCTAGCTTATCCTTATGTTTCATCTTCTGCCCTTTCTTTTATTTGTCCTGTGCTGATTTTTAAAGAATTCCCATCCCTGTGGCTTACTACTAATCTTCCTCATATTCCATGCTTTCTCTTTTGCTGTTATGCTGCCCCTTTCTTCCCTCCTCAGCCATGGTTGTCTCGTCGTCCTCTTAGTATGCTGCTTTCTCCGCTGTCAAAATGTGCTAGAAAAGCACAGCCGGTCAGGCAGCATCCAAGCAACAAGAGAATTGATGTTTTGAGCATCCGGAATGTCCCCCATGAATTTCAGCTGTGCCTCTGGAATTACACCCAGAAGCTTCTGTCTTGCTGCTCCATCGTCTTCCATGCTGGGCTTCCCCTCCAGTTAACTCTGGCCTGCTCCTCCCTCATGTCTTTGTAGCTACCTTTACTCAATTGTAAAACCATTACATCTGATTCCAACTTCTCCCTCAAATTGCGCAGTGAATTCTGTCATATTCCATCCAGTGGTTCCTTCACTAATCAAACTCCATAATCGAATCTGCCTGATGGTACATCACCAAACGCAGAATTACATGTTCCCTAGTGAGCTGTACCATGTTATGCTCCAAACAACTGTCTCAGAAACATTGCATAAATTCCTTTTACTTGAGGTCTGCTACCAGTCTCATTTTCCCAGTCTACCTTTTGAAGTCCCCCATGATTTTTGACATAGTGCCATTTTTACATGCCTTTTCTATTTCCTAATTTGTTCCCCTTCCCCACATCCTGACTACTGCTTGGAAGCCTATACACAACTCCCATTGGGGCCTTTTTACCTTTTGTGGATCCTCCACTCTACTGAAATAGATTCTCTGCCAGCCAAACCTGTATTGCTTCTTGCTATGGATTTAATTTCATTTCTAACAAGGCAACCCCACTCCCATGCCCATCTGCCCTGTCCTTTCAATGGAACGTCTATCCTCATCCCTTTGCAGCCACTTGGCTGTGATGCCCACAACATCATACTCACCAATTTCAATATGCGCTGCAGGTTCATTTATTTTGTTTCAGAAGTATGAGTGTTTAAGTATGACACCCTCAGTGCTGCCTTGACCCAACTCCTTCTCCTAGTTATCCCCATAACTGTGTCCTGATGTTTTCCATACTTTCTGATCTACTACTCGTCTTGGAAACTTTAACAACCTCTCCTGAGCCCATCCCATCCAAGCTTTCCCGCAATTTTCAAAGCCACTGAATTTTCACAATATATGAATTAAAGTTCTATCTGCAGCCCGAGTTGTTCGCTTTACCAGGACATGATTCAGGTGAACCTCATCCCATCAGACAGTTGCCTCCTTCCCTGATACTGGTGCCAGTATCCCATGAATTAAAACACATTTCTCCCAAACCAATCTTTGATCCATGCATTTAATTTATTCAATTCGGTTGACCATTTGATTGTGGCTCAGGCAGTAATCAGAGAATTCTTACCTTTTTTGCTTCTACTTTTAATTTTCGCCCCTTGCTGTTATTTTGTCTTAGCAGGACCTCTTTCCTTTTTCTATCTATATCAGTGGTACCTACATGCATCATGACAACCAGATCTTTCACCTGTCACTCCAAGTTGAGACCCTATGGGTTCCAGGCAGGCAACATAGCGTTTCGACACTCAATCCTGGTCACCGAGAACAGTGTCCATACCCCTGACTATACTATACTGGATTGTAACTATATTTCTCTTTTCTGTTTCCCCCCCCCCCCCCCCCCCCTTTGAATGTCTGCCTATTCTGCTGTGCTATGGTCAGTTTGCTCATCCTCTGTACAGCCCCTGTTCTCAACCACATAGGGAGCAAGAATCATTTAGGGAGCAAACATTTAGAAAAGCTCAAGGGCTGAGGCTCCTTCAGTGCTGTCTTCTGGATACCTCTACCTGCCTTGCTTATATTCATACCCTCCTGTCCCTGACCGCAAACACCAAACCAGCACGCACATACGCGTGTACACACACACATTTCAAGTGAGGAGAAGGGAAGTTGTGGTAGGAAGATAGATTTCTCTTTGCAGTGGTTCACTTTTTAAATAAACATTTCCTGATCATTGGTTATTTTGGAAGTTTAAAAGTGAAGTCTGTCAATCTGTTGTTTTTGCACATGTGGTCAAGCCACTAATTATGTAAGATTGTGTCTCCCAAGATCTCGGACAACTTGTTCAGGTTAAGTGACAGTCAGTTCTATCAATCACATTTTCAAAAGAATGATAAGATTTCACCCTGTTCTTGTAGGCAAAGTATTTCAGAATCTAGAGACATGAGTTGATCAGCTTATTCTGATTTTTTTCTCAAATGAAAAATCCAAGCAGACTCTAAAATGCCAAACATAGTTTGGAGAACAGCCATAAAGCCTAGTTGTAAAACTGTCAAGTGTTTTCTCTGAAGCGAACTTAAGCAACATAGACCAGAAGTTTTTGGAACCATGTGATTTCTAACAAATGTCTTGTTCTAAGAAAATGTTCTAATATGTGTTTCCATTGACCTTTCATAGAACATAGAACAGTGCAACACAGTACAGGCTCCTTGGCCCTCAATGTTGTGCCGGCCTTTTATCCTTCTGTAACATCAGTCTAACCTACATGCTCTTTATTATACTAACATCCGCGTGATTATCCAAGAGTCTGTTAAATACCCCTAATGTACCTTAGCGAGTTTTGAGAAGATTTGTAGCTCAGGTTGAGATTCTGGATGGAGGTTTGCTTACTGAGCTGTAAGGTTCATTTTCAGACGTTTCGTCACCATACTGGGTAACATCTTCAGTGAGCCTCTAAATGAAGTAAAGATGCTATAGCCTACTTTCTATTTATATGTTTGGGTTTCCTTGGGTCCAGTCATCTGGCACTACTCCAGTAGACAGTGAGGATGCAAAGATCATTGCCAAAGGTGCAGCAATCTCGTCCATTGCTTCCTGTAGTAACCGAAGGTATATCCCGTCTGGCCCAGGGAATTTATTTGTCTTTGTTTTCAAAATACTTACGCTAGAACAGGTTAATGCGCTATCAGTCTGATTGATGATAGAACATAGAACATAGAACAATACAGCGCAGTACAGGCCCTTCGGCCCTCGATGTTGCGCCGATCCAAGCCCACCTAACCTACACTAGCCCACTATCCTCCATATGCCTATCCAATGCCCGCTTAAATGCCCATAATGAGGGAGAGTCCACCACTGCTACTGGCAGGGCATTCCATGAACTCACGACTCGCTGAGTAAAGAACCTACCCCTAACATCTGTCCTATACCTACCCCCCCTTAATTTAAAGCTATGCCCCCTTGTAATAGCTGACTCCATACGTGGAAAAAGATTCTCACTGTCGACCCTATCTAAACCCCTAATCATCTTATACACCTCTATCAAGTCGCCCCTAAACCTTCTTTTCTCCAATGTAAACAACCCCAAGTGCCTCAGTCTTTCCTCATACGATCTTTCGACCATACCAGGCAACATCCTGATATCCTCAAAAATGACATGGTCCCTCTCCGTAGTGAATACTGAAGCAAAGTATTCATTCAGGACCTCCCTTACCACTCTGATTCCAGGCCAAGTTTCTTTAAAATAAAACGGGCAACTCCACAAATCTTAAAACTCAAGTCCACAAAAATGATTAACTATGAAGTCTCTTTATAACATTTAAGAGATCTTGCATAGTTTCAATAAAGTCTGCTAGTCTTACATAATGATTGTAGGGAGATACTATTTTACAGTGGCACAGTAGCTCAGTGGTTAGCAGTGTTACGTCACTGCACCAAAGACCAGGGTTCAATTCCAGCCTTGGGTGACTATCTGTGGCATTTCCACATTCTCCCTGTGTTTGCTTGGGTTTCCTCCAGGTGCTCCGGTTTCCTCCACAGACCAAAAATATGCAGTTTAGGTGAATTGGCCATGCTAAATTGCAGAGTGTTCAGGAATGTGTTGGTTAGGTGCATTTGTCGGGGTAAATGTAGAGTAGTGGGCTGGGGGAGTGGTGTGGGTGGTTTGCTCTTTTGGAGGGTCAGTGTGGACTTGTTGGGCCAAAGGGCCTGATTCTACAATGTAGGGATTCTATGATTCTAACCAAGCCTTGTGACCTCAACATTTTTTCTCCAGAATTGACAGTTTGTCGTTAGATTTTGTGTGTGTAAGATATCTGAAACTGTGTTCTTAAGAATTTGAATTATGACACAAAATATGATAGATATGTATGTGTACCTTTTGGATATGACATTCAGTGCAAAGAAAATGTTAGCAGCTATTTTTATAAAGCAGTCTACAGCAGGCAGTTGGATAAGTTCAAAGTAACCTGGCAGCACCAACTTGGTTTTTTTTGAAAGGGTAATCATGTTTGAACATATTATTGGAGTTCAATTGAAAAAATAAAACCTGCTTTGGATAAAGGGAACCAGTGGATGTATTGTTCCTTAGATTTGTGACACAGAATGGTTAAGAAGATGCATAGCACGCTTGTCTTCATTAGTCCAGATCATCGAGTAAAGAAGTTTAGATGTCGTGTTGAGGTTGTACAGGACATTGGGGAAGCCACTTTTGGAATACTGTGTAAAGTTCTGGTCGCCCTGCTTTAGGAAGGATATTAAGTTGGAGAGGGTTCAGAAAAAAATTTACCAGAATGTTTCTGGGGCTACAAAGTTTGAATTATAAGGAGAGACCGGATAGGCCAGGACTTTTTGCTGCGGAGCATAGGAGGTTGAGGGGTCACCTTTATAAAAGTTTATAAAATCATGAGGGCCGTAGTTAAGATGAATAACGAAGGTGAGGGGTGTTCAAAACTAGGGGGCATATTTTTTAGTGTGACAAGAGAAACGTTTAAAGGGGACCGGACAGGCAACTTTTACACACACAGGGTAGTTTGTGTGTGGAATGAATTACCAGAGGAAGTGGTCAATGTAGGTGCAGTTGCAACATTTAAAAGCCATTTGGACAGATACATGAATAGGAAAAGTTTAGAGGGATATGGCCAAATGCTGCTAAATGGGACTATATTAATTTAGAATATTGGCATGGACTAAAGGTCTGTTTCTGTGCTGTACTATGTTTCTAAGATGCAAGATGTGGAAAAAGAGGAAAATAGTAACTTGGAATTTAAAACTATTTTGCAAGAAGGAAACAGTAGGAGTTAAGAACAGTTGGAGGAAGGTAGTGTTAACTCGCTGGTTCTCTCTGGGATGTTTGCCCAACATTGCAGCTTCCAATGATTGGGCTTCCTGCTACCTTGCATAACTTAATTGAATGGGGTTCCTGGATCGCATTTTAATTTGTTGCCTCCAGAACAATCATGCTGGATGTCCCATCATGGTACCTTCAGTGTTGCCAGCAAAAGGAAATAAAGTGTCCTTTAACATAGCAACATAACATTTACAAGTGTTTATTTTTATTAAGAAGCAATGAGAGATACTTTGTTTCATGATAAATGCTGTTAGAAGGATAATAGTCCAATACAGTAGCCAAAACATACAGACAAAGTTAAGCATCATTGTCATAGCACCTATGAAAAGTATAGAAAAACTCAGGGCACTGTTTTACATGTTAACCCATTCATTTCAGAATGATGCTACGTTTGTTTTTTATACGACCACAGTTCATTTAGAAAGTATATCTTAAGTTTAGCTGTATTTTCATTTATTGTTATTTCTGAAAATTCCATTCCACTTAAATTACAAACCTGGATACAAGCAAAAAAAAGCCAATGGTATCTAATTATGATTGGAGTTATCTCACTAGTGTCATTCGAATTTTTTTTTCCTGTCAATGTTTCTACATAATCTTCAGTTTTCTTTACCTGTTGTAAAACTTACTGTTATGGGGTGAATGCAAAAACATTCTTAGCTGGAAGTTCTCAAGTTCAAGTTAACAAAGATTATCCATGTTGAAACTTTATTTTGCCTAAATGGTCTGACTACTACCTGGCTCATAAAGAAACTGTTCCTAACTATCAACTGTACAATTTTGTTCTATGAATAAGTTTGATTTGTTTTATAAATAGAGGTGTCGCTGTAATAACTGAGTCACACTTAAGTGTGTAATTTTGGATTCCTCATTGTAGAGGAACAAAATAGTTGCATTCATGGTGCATCTTTTCTGACCTCACAACATCGTGCTTTTTAGCTAATGAGTATTTCAGCCATTATTCTTTTACTCTTGACTCCAACCAGTCAAGAGTTCTCACATGGGCAAAAAAGGAATGAGGCCCTGCAACAGGAATTTAGAGAGGTAGTAGATTTACAAAACACCTGTGAGGCTTCTGTTCTGTGGATTATTCCAGTGGGTCTGTGTTCTTGTCTATAAGGATAGGAAGATAGGTCAGATGAATGCGTGGCTAAAAGGGTGGTGTAAGAGGGAGGTCTTTAGATTTTTGGATCATTGTGACAGCTTCTGGGATAAGTGGCATCTCAAAGCTGGACAGATTGCATCTGAACCAGAATGAGTTCAACTTCCTTACTGTTTGCTCATGCTGTTTGGGAGGTTTTAAAATAAGTTGGTGGGGTAAGGAGCACAGAGTAGAGCTGAAGTGAGGAGCAAGGTTCGGTTAGATGTAGAAGGAATACTGGGACAATCCAGCAGGTGAAAAAGACATGAACATAATAAGGATCGGAAAGCTAAATTGTATCTATTGTAATGGGAGGAGCCTGTCTGGTAAGGCACATGAACTCCAGAGCATTGATAAGGACAGGGAATTTGATATTGTCACAGTCATTAAAACATGGTTGGAGGAAGGAGAAAACTAGCGGCTCAACATGCTAGACATGTTTCAGAAATGTGAGAGAAATGGGGGATTGCTTTATTGATGGAGGTCATCCCTGCAGTCTTGAAAGAGAATGTGTTAGAAGGCTCTTCAAATATGGTCACCTAAGTAGACCTTGGAAATAAACAAGGGAACGTCACTTTTCTGGGATAATACTATAGGCCTCCCAACAGTCAAAGGGGGATAGAGGAGGTGATATGTAGGAAAATTGCAAAAAGGTGTGAGAGGAATAAGGTTTTAGTAGGGGGTTTTAACTAAGATTGCTTTGCTGTGAAAGGGTTAGAGGGGGTGGAATTTTTAAACTGCATCCAAGAGAACTTTTTGTGCCAGTATGTAGATACTCCTACTAGAGGTAGGCAGTGTGAGACCTAATCCTAGGAAATGAAGTCAATCAAGTGGTTAAAACTCTAATTGGTGAGCATTTTGGGAATAATGATCTTAACTCAGTAAGTTTCAAAGCCATTATGGAAAGATAGAAGAATTATGCAGAAGCTAAGTGTCTAAATTGGGGTATCCCAATTTCAATACCATTAGACAGCATCTGGCAAACATAGACTGGGAGCAGCTACTTACAGGTAAGTCTACATTTGGAAAGTGAGAATCTTCTAAGAGTAGTATAGTGAGAGTTCTGGGGCAGGGTGTTTAATGTAAGGATAAAGAGCAAGGACCTCAATCTAGGGAATCCTGTATGTCAAGGGATATAAACATGGAAATGTGTTGCTGGAAAAACGCAGCAGGTCAGGCAGCATCTAGGGAACAGGAGAATCGACGTTTCGGGCATTAGCCTGAAGAAGGGCTAATGCCCGAAACGTCGATTTTCCTGTTCCCTAGATGCTGCCTGACCTGCTGTGCTTTTCCAGCAACACATTTCCATCTCTGATCTCCAGCATCTGCAGACCTCACTTTCTCCTCAAGGGATATAAACAGTTTGATTTTACTTTTAAAGAAAAGGAAGCATATGCTAGATACAGAGCATTAAAATGGAGAGGCCCTTAGAAGTGCAGAGAATATGGAAGTCCTTTTTTAAAAAAATTTAAGCAAAGACTGGCCGCAAAATGTCTTTGGCAGGTAGGATTAAGGTAACCCCCAAGGCATTTTATACGTATATAAAGGATTACTAGGAAAAGCCTGGAGTTTGTTAGATATCAAAGGGGCAATTTGTACGTGGAACCAAAGGATGTGTGTGAGATCTTAAATGATGATTTCTGTTCTAATTTCGCAAAGGAGAAAGACATTGTAGCTGGAGATTTTAGTTGGGATGGTGAAGTTCAAGAACATGTTAAGACTAATAAAGAGGAGGTCTCCGATGTTTAAGCAGGCATAAAGGTGTATAAATCCCTCAGGCCATTTGAGATGGATCTCAGGCGGCTGAGGGGGGGAGATTACTGTGGTCCTAGCAGGAGTATTTAATACTTCACAGGCTACAAGTGAAGTGTCAGATGACTAGAAATCAGCTCTTATGGTTCCTTTGTTCAAGAACAAGAGACAAGTCAGGTAATTTCAGTCCGCCTAGTCTGACATCCATGTTTAGGAAATTATTGGAAAAAATTTTGAGGAATAGGATTAATAACAGTTAGGGCAGGAATTCTTCGGATTGAGGGCAGCTCAGCAGTTAGCACTGCTGCCTCACAGCGCCAGGGACCTAGGTTCGATTCCAGCCTTGAACAGCTATGTGGAGTTTTTCCTGTGTTCGCACTGGTTTCCTCCCACGGTCCAAACATGTGCAACTTAGGTGAATTGGCCATGCTAAATTTCCCATAGTGTCCAGGGATGTGCAGGCTAGGTGGATTAACTATGGGTGGGGTTAGGGGGATAAGGTCAGGGGCTAGGTCTGGCTTCAAACTCTGGGTGAAAAAGATTTCCACAGAACCTCTAAACCACTTACTCCTCACCTTAAACCTATGCCCTCTGGTCTTAGAAATGTCTGCCATGGGGAAATGATTCTGGCATCAACTAAACTGGGCTTCAGTGAACAGATTATTTGTGAGTAAATGCTGTTTGAAAGAATTGTTGATGACCTCTTTAACCAGTTTTCTGATAACTGAGTAGATTGTTGGGGCAATAACTGGCTGGATTGGATCAGTACTATTTTTGATGTACAGGCAATCTAACATCCTTCGCTAGTCTTGCTAATCTGAATCCAGGTTCATGACAATGTGGTTGATTCTTAATATCCTTGGAAATAGCCTAGTAGGGGACTCGGTTGTACTCGAGGAAACTGGTGACCAACCTCTGAAGATGAGTCATATTGAACTTAAAATGTCAATGCTGTTTCTGTCTCCACAGATGCTGCCAGAGCTGCTGAGTTTCTAAAGCATTCAGTATTTGTTTCATGGGTGTTTGTTTCATCACTATATTTCTAGGTACAAACAACATCCTTGTAACTCAATTGTAGCTTATGATATCTTGTTATAAATCCAAGTTCTAGAAATCCAATCACTAGTCACTGAACAGAATTTAAAGTATAATTTTAATGTGTCATAAGATAATGCTCGAAACCCACCTCTCCAGTCCCACTGCAGTTTCAGCTATTGCCAGCTAGTGTGACCACTCCCAAGCTGGGTCAAAATGCAGTCATGATGGATTCACCAGGACCTGGAAGAAAGGCGTAGAGAATTTCCACTGAGAGGAGAGAGACAGCACAGAGCCCTCCCTGACACAGGACAAGATGACAACATGATATGCTCCTGCACCCATCCCCTTCTCCAACTCCATCACCTCCTGGTTTCCATTCAAAACAATGAGGAGCTCAGCAAGTTGCTTGGGTGGCTCACTGTAGTACAGGGGTCCTGCCCAACATCAGGCGATGCTGCTGACTTTGTTAACTAGATATCTTGAAAAAGTCAGAAAAAAATGTATGGGAGAGAGGGGGAACTGTGATTAGAGAAACTGGAGGAGCAAAATGGGGCAAACAGAACCTGCAGTTGGAGGAGTAGCTCCTCACAGATTCAGTCACCCTAGGCTTACTGCTCCTCCAGTCAATGTACATAGTAATGATACTTCTTGAATTGTTCATCATTGCATCTTCAGGGTTCATTGTGATGTTTCCAGGATTAATTCGCCTGTTGCCCCTATATAATTTGAATCCTGGTTGCAAAAGCACTTGATAAGAAGTCTTTGTTTAAAGGGCAGATGCTGCTACACCACCATTTTGACAGAGAGCGGAAGGACGAAATGTCATAAATATATGTTACAATTGTTTTGACAGATGACTACTAATTTCCCTGACAGGATGTATGCATCCCCTGCCAAAAACGACACTCTTCGCGCCAGACACAGCCCATATGTCACTGACAAATTGCAGCTTGAGCCAGTGTCAGCAGGAGCATTTGCTTCTGCTTGCTTTTTTAATGCAATAGTTTGAAATTGTAGTGTCCATCTTTCAACGGACTGTAGTGTAAGAAGTCAAGCAAATAAAGATAGAATACTAAATATTGCATTAAGCTGCTTTACTTTAGAGAATCATTTTGATGATTTCAGCATACTATGATTTTGACTTAGAATATAGAACAGTACAGCACAAGAATAGCCTCTTCGGCCCACCATGTCTATGCCTTCCATGATGCCATTTTAAATTAATCCTAATTTATTAGACCAAGTTATCACGTAGTTGAATAGGAAACTCTTTTTATAAATGCTTTGTCATAAAATGCTTGAATTTGTTTGCTGTATTCTTCAGAGCATATCCGCATCTTTCATTGTTACAGAGGATGACGCATTTATAGCCCTTGTTAAAAATGTCTCATACAGTTGTGGGCGGCATGGTGGCTCAGTGGTAACCCTGGTGCTGTGAGGCAGCAGTGCTAATCGGTTTGATTCCAGCCTCTGGCAACTGTCTGTGTGGAGTTTGCACATTCTCTCTGTCTGCATGGATTTCCTCCGGGTGCTCTGGTTTCCTTCCACAATCCAAAGATGTGCAGGTTAGGTGAATTGGCCATGCTAAATTGCCCAGAGTGTTAGGTGCATTACTCAGAGGGGAATGGGTCTGGGTGGGTTACTCTTCCGAGGGTCGGTTGGGCCGAAGGGCCTGTTTCCACACTAGTTAATCTAATCAATCTTTCTGATATTTCACTAAAATGGGTTGACTGATAGTGAATCTAAAACCATGGCATTGAAAAATATCTGAAAATTACTAAAATACTTATTTTCCATAATTCTCTCAATTAGTTTTAGTCTATCACAGATTTCGAGCCCAGCAGTGTAGGGAGAACAAGGCCATATGTGAAAAGCCCACAGTATGGAGAGACTGCAGACTGTAGATGGACTGTAATATTTATATTTTAATTTTTTTGTCTTCCTAATTTATACTATAAAGAACTGTAATGTAGAACTTTTAACTTTTCTCTTTCTATTTCTCTCTCTTTTTTTTGTACCTAATCTATTTTAGTACCTAAAATTTGTACCTAGATTCCTTGTACCTAAGATGAAGCCTTGTGTGGTGGCATTATCCACATTTCACTGTAGTCCTGTACTTTGTACTTGACTACACGTGACAGTAACCCTAATTCTAATTCTGTTTCATTACAACAACACTTGGATTGATGTAATGCCTTAAATGTGATTTAAAATATCCAAGCATTCGTGGGAGTGCTATAAGCCATAATATGGTACTGAAGAGCATAAGATGATGTTCATGCAAGGCCAGCATTTGTTACCCAGCCCTAATTGTCCTTGAAATGAGTGGCTTGCTCCGCCATTGAGGCAGTCAATCATATTGCTGTGGGTTTGGAATAACTTGAGGGTCAGACTGGATAAGGATAGCACATTTTCCTTCCCTAAATGGTATTTGAATCCATGTCTCCATTGCATTAGCCTGGGCTGTATCTTAAAGGAGGAAGGCAAGATAGAGTGACTAGGGAGTTTAGAGAAGAATCTGTAGAGCGTTGGATTTGTCAGCTAAAGACATGTCTCCAATGGTGAATCAATTGAAATCATATGTTCACAGAAGCAGAGCAAAACCATGGAGGGATTTTGAAAACAAAGATAAGAAATGTTTAAAAAAGGATGGCTTAACCAGGAATTAGTGCAAATCAGTGAGCACAGGGTGGATGGGTGAATTGGACTTGATGTGAGTTAGGAGAAAGTGAGGACTGCAGATGCTGGAGACCAGAGTTGAAAAATATGATGCTGGAAAAACACAGCAGGCCAGGCAGCATTTGAGGAGCAGGAGAATCGACGTTTCGGGCATAAGCCCTTCTTCAGGAATGTGAGTTAGGATATGGACACCATATTTCTAGCATAGTTCAAATTTATGCAGGGCAGAATGTGAGAGGCTGGCCAGAAGGACTTTGGTATGCATGAATCTAGATGTAGGCCTGGTATGAATGAACAGTTCAGATACAGGAGCAGAGTCATCAATGTTATAGAGGAAATTGACATTCTTAGTGTTGGCATTCTTAGTGTTGGCATGAATGTGGTTGGAAGCGAATCTCTTGTCAGATACTACATCAAAGTTGTAAATAACTTGACTGTAGCTGAATCACTTTACCTGAAAGTCTTTGTCCCATTTTGGTCCATAACTGAAAATATCAAAAAAGAAAAGATGTGGTCTTTAGAAGTGATATTACCATTAAACCCCAACCTGTACATAAAAACATAGCAGCTAGGAACAGAAGGAAATAATTCCAAAAATTTGCTCTATCATTCAGTAACATTAAGACTAATAATTTACATCAACTCAATTTTCCTCATACTGTTCACATATCCTTTGATTCTTTTGTTCCTTGTCTTGAATGCACTCGAACTGAAAATCCATTCCGAGTTGGAGTAGAAAACTACAAAACGACTCCACCTTCAGAGTGAAGAAATTTCTCCCTGGTTCCGAATGATAATCATGAGGTTATGGAACCTAGTTTTGCAATTTGAAGAGCGTGAGCAGCCTTTCGTGATCTGCACTGTCAAGCTGTTAAATAATTTTATTTCTTTAAATGCAATCATCTCTTATTCTCTTGTATGCCAGAGAATATAGGTCCAGGCTTTTCAATTACAGCAATAATGTTGGTGCCTGAAGTTGAACAAATTATGTTCTGCTGCAAATTATTCTCCAGTTGAAAGCAGAGGAAATTTAATACACATCAGTTAGTAAGTTTGCAGATGACACCAAAATTGGAGGTGTAGTGGACAGCAAAGAAGGTTACCTCCGATTACAACAGGATCTTGATCAGTTGGGTCAATGGGCCGAGAAGTGGCAGATGAAGTTTAATTCAGATAAATGCGAGGTGCTGCACTTTGGGAAAGCAAATCATAGCAGGACTTATACACTTAATGGTAAGGTCCTAGAGAGTGTTGCTGAACAAAGAGACCTTGGAGTGCAGGTTCATAGCTCCTTGAAAGTGGAGTCGCAGGTAGATAGGATAGTGAAGAAGGCGTTTGGTATGCTTTCCTTTATTGGTCAGAGTATTGAGTACAGGAGTTG